>NC_061102.1:48951976-48961976 GCF_015104395.2 Macrobrachium nipponense | reverse complement strand
GGGTGGATAGTACGATGGAAGAAAGAGATTATTAGACAGTAGTTACAAAACTAGAATTACAGAATATTGTTTTTGCACGACTGATAACAACTGAAAACTAAATAAGAAGGACTTCCCGTTTCCATTCTATTTCATTTGAAAGACCACCTACCATTCCCTAAATAATCCGAAGACTTTCCATAAATATCAGGTCGTGAATCAATTTTTCTGAGCAAAGCACCTATTGTTAAAGGGTAAATAAATTCTCGATTATACTGTTTGTTTGTGTGGTGTTTTTACATTGCATGGAACCAGTGGTTATTCAGCAACGGGACCAACAGCTTTACGTGACTTCCGATCCACGTCGAGAGTGAACTTCTATCGCCAGAAATACACATCTCTCTCACCTTAATGCACTCTCTTTTACTGGCTAATAAAATCATGACATCACCATCTTCCACCTTCATACCGTCATAAAATACTTCTTCAAACATCTTGCTAGTTAAACTTAAAAACACTTCTTGAAAGGAGGACGGGAAACCGACATGCAAACAGACAAGAGTCTAAAAAAAAAAGAAGTTTAAAAAAATTCTCAACCCAACAATACTTGTGGAGGTGAGCGCCCTCGGGAAGGTAATGCCATATCATGACTTGATAACCCTAGTTAAATTTCGTCAGCCTTTCACGGAGTTCGAGATTCTTCGTAAAAAAAAAAAAAAAAAAAAACGTTAAAAAAACCATGAGCACTTTGTTGCAGCATCCAGGAAACTTTCGGCAAATCCTCCCTCCCTCCCTCTCTCTCCTCAAAGCCTCTTGGGAACGAATGCAAAGAGCAGGAATACACCTTCCAAAAAAAAAAAAAAAATACACCTTCCACAGCTTGCCAAAGCATCTTGGATATCAGATTCAAATCTACCTTGAGTGTGGCATACGCAAATAATTATTGTTAAATCAATAACAGATTCAAATCTAGCTTTGGTATGGCATACGCGAATGAATACAATTAAATTAATAACAGATTGAAATCTAGCTTGAGTATGGCATACGCAAATGAATATTATTAAATTAATAAAAGATTGAAATCTAGCTTGAGTATGGCATACGCAAATGAATATTGTTAGATTAATAAAAGATTGAAATCTAGCTTGAGTATGGCATACGCAAATGAATATTGTTAGATTAATAAAAGATTGAAATCTAGCTTGAGTATGGCATACGCAAATGAATATTATTAAATTAATAACAGATTGAAATCTAGCTTGAGTATGGCATACGCAAATGTATATTATTAAATTAAATTGTTGTAAATATGTTAATGTGTATTCGTAAGGGTCAATGCATACACGTAGCGTTACGTACATACATATAAACATCTAATAAAAGGAAGTACTTTATTTCCGAAATATAGTATATTTACTCTCTATATTTTGGCCCTTTTTATGGTTTCCTTTCATTAGGTTGAATTCTATTGTAAAAGGACAGTTTTACCAGTCACATTTAAACATGTAAACATGTGTATTTGGGCTACTAAGACAAAGTGAAACGGAGGAAATTACACCTATAGTGGATTCATATCAACCGTGCATTTGATGTCTAGGTCCGTCCCTTACGACGCTTCTGATTGGCTGTAGATATGCCAATAACAGGGCTGGAAACTCACAGTCTCTAGAGCGAGTACACATAGGTAGGATGCATGTTCCACATCTCCTGAAAGACGTATCCCTCAGGAGAGGTGGATCACACATCCTGACTATGTCAACTATCGAGAGAGACTGAGGGTTTCCAGCCCTGTCATTGGCTTATCAACAGCCAATCAGGAGCGTCGTCGTAAGGGTGATGTGAATCTACTATAGCCACAAGAGGGCATTATCATCCATTTAAGCCTCTTTCACGAAAGCATGACGAAATCTTACCATGACTAAGAATTCAAGAGCGGAAGCATTCGGGGAAAACCGAACAGAAGTGTTTCCGTTCCTTTCAACCGGCGACGCCTAACGACGTTATATCCTAGGACGAACGCTCTCCATCACTTCGCCTTCTCTCCCGTTTTCCACCGACGTCAGAGCGGGGAAAACCGATCTTCAAATTCTCCTGGAGAGGAAGAAAGAAACATCACTGAATGTCTGTACTGTGCGACGTCAAGTCCTCATACCCATTTCGGATCATTGCTTGCAAAAAGAAAAAGAAAGAAAGAAAGAAAAACTTCGCTCTTAAGATTTGCGTTTAAAATCTTTGCGACCAAATTGCTTCCGTCTGATAGAACTCTAAGAAACCGCACACAAATACTCTCTCTCTCTCTCTCTCTCTCTCTCTCTCTCTCTCTCTCTCTCTCTCTCTCTCTCTCTCATGACGGCAGAGCAGCTTTAAGAGAGTCTAACCCAAAAGTGGTGAATTAACATTAACTTAATTCGGTATTGTTATCTGTTGTGAGAAAAAGACCGTTAAAAAGAAAAAAGAAAAAACCCCACGGTATTACTTAAGAGCTAATTTCAAGTGTGGAAATATTAGTTATTAAGAAGCAAATGCACTTATGAAATTTTTACTAGAGATGCAGACAGAAATGAGGCGTGATCCGACCTCCATCTTACTCGGAGGGCGTGCTAAACATATGGTCAAATAGAGCGTTGTTTCACCAACGAAAATCAAGATAAATACGCTGTATTCTATTAGATATAATTATTCTGTAGTGTTTAAAATGCACATTATTTTTTGACATTTTCATACTAAAATTAAATCATAAATATCCTATCCTAAAATTCCCGTATCTTTAAACAAAGGCAAAACACCTTTTTCAGATCTTTTTAGGCTTTTCCGTAGACCCCCACAATTCAATAAACATCACAGCGTAGGCGTAACAATCTTTATTTTTACTCCTAGACAGCAAATCCTCTACTCTTAGGGCTCTTTCAGGTCAATTATTTTTCTATTTCTTAAGTAAAATGTCATAAGTACAATTGTCTTAATAACTATAGTAGAAGATTCACATAACCCATGCATCTAATGTCTAGGCCAGTCCCTTACGACGCTACTGATTGGCTGTTGATAAGCCAATTCACAGGGGATGCGAACTCTGCCTCTCTCGAGAGTTCACATAGGCAGGATGTATGTTCCATCTCTTCTGAGGGATACTTCTTTCAAAAGTATCCTTCAGGAGAGATAGAACATACATCCTGCCTATGTGAACTCTCGAGAGAGACTGAGAGTTTCCAGCCCTTTGATTGGCTTATCAACAGCCGATCAGGGGCGACGTAAGGGACTGACCTAGATATCAGATGCACACTTGATGTGAATCTACGATAACATTTCCACACCTGAAGTAAGTTCTGAATAACGCGACGACTTTCTGACGCAATCTCATCATCCAACCAAACTTAATATCCACTTCATTAAATGTGAATTCTATACCATTAGGGCAAGACTTAGTAAACACGCTCTACTGTTATGAGAGAGAGAGAGAGAGAGAGAGAGAGAGAGAGAGAGAGAGAGGATAGAAGAGAGAGAGAGAGAGAGAGAGAGAGAGAGAGAGAGAGAGAGAGAATCAATGAGGCTTCTTTGTGTTATATCAGTCGGAAGGGAAGTGATGCGAAGACATTATGTTCAAAACTCGACATCTGCTGGATGCGTGAAACTAATTGCCTGAAGTGACTGGTGACGAGGATGTCACAGACACATTCCAGTGAATTTTACCTCCTCGTATCCAGGACGTTTTAGTATAGAAAAGGTCTGCTCAGCGCTGACTTGGCGGAAAACATAAGACGAGCGATTGCGTGATTTAGCTTGAAATACTCCCCTATCATACGTCAAAGATTGAAAGGAACTGAAAGCTATAAAAAAAGACGTTAGTTATAACTGACTTCAACAAAGGTTTTCCAGGTAGATGTCCACATTTGAATTATTATTAGTAATAAGATAGGATTTTGTCGTTCTTTTATGAATAAGGCGGAAGTGATTACTAAACATACTGTATACAAACCTAATATCAAATGATTCTCCACTGCCACCCTTAGCAATGTCCTTTCTAAGTCTTTGTCTCTTATAACATTAGCCATATTTAAAGATTGATTTCAGGATTGCATTCCATGTAGCTCTTCTCAAACACTAAGGATCACTCATAGTCATTTGATGATAAGGTCCAGGTCTTTGTATGCTCCAAAAACAATACCTTTCTCGGTGATATTGTCTTTGAATGCTCCAAAAACATTACCTTTCTCATTGATTATCGAAGCTGTTCGTGATGGACACGTAATCTATAAGTAAAAATCGATGGTATCCTTCCATTATAAACTCCTTTCTTTCAAAGCCAGAGGTACCCAGGTTGCATCCTATACCAGGTAATATATCCTGACCAGCATTCCTACTGAAGTATCCCATATTTCACTATCGACGAACGGTATCACATCCTTGACTTCTTGCAGATATCGTTCTATTCAATTTAGAGGCGTCACTGCAGTGTTGCCATTTTGAGGAATTTCGTCTACTAGTGTGGCTTTCTAGTGACATCTGGCAACCCGCCGTGGATATTCTGACCACAGCCACAGCGCTGAGGAATGAAATTCTTAACTTTGCCTTTTTAGGTTTTTATGTTTTATTATTAAAATAAGGTTATAAAACATATTCTGCTTATTTATACAAATTAATTTGATTGAAATAGTTTATTTTTCTTCGTCAAAAATACGCATTTAACCATTAATCATGTATAACGTTAAAAAAAATCAAAAGAACTGCTTATGGTAACACTGCTAAGAGGCAATGTTGTGGAAAAAACGACATAGCTGGGCGTCAGTCATCTTCCGGCGCACCGAAACACAGCATTCCGAATTCACGACGTCATAAACCATTTGTGAGTATGTAGCCTGGTCTGATATGATTTAGAATCGTCGCCATTACTTGCACCCGGCGGTCCTCGTAACGAGAGACTGACTATTCGAAACAAGGCGCGGGACAATCTACGCCATTGCTTTATTATTTATGACCAGTTAATAATCCCAATATAGTGGTTCTTAAACTGGGGAGCGTGAGCCCTAAGGGATAATAAATAATTCTCTAATCATATTCGTTATTCTCTTAACAAGAGAGAGGAACTAATATATAGCAGTTTATGAAAAAATGGCAAAGTGTCGCCTTATAACGTTACTTTCCTAGAGTTTACTACTCGAGTTAA
The DNA here is from genome assembly GCF_015104395.2 of Macrobrachium nipponense. Lineage (NCBI taxonomy): Eukaryota > Metazoa > Arthropoda > Malacostraca > Decapoda > Palaemonidae > Macrobrachium > Macrobrachium nipponense. The sequence goes on along the minus strand of NC_061102.1, from coordinate 48,956,836 downwards.
GACAGTTAAGACTCGTTGGGGCTTACCATGTTTTATAATTATTGACCTTTCCCCCCCCCCCACCATATCCCACGGAACCCATTCTCTTTCTCTTAGTTTTTTTTATTTTCCTTTAAATCTGATAGGGAAGTTTACTCACAGATCCAAGGGTTTGGCGGGGTGGGGCGCCATAGAGGGAAACTACTCTAGTTAGACAGCTAGAATCGTTGGATTTACCATGTTTTGTTATAGAGCAGAATGAGAACTGCTGCTCTAATATAAAAAGAGCAGAATGAGAACCGCTGCTCTAATATAGAAAGAGCAGAATGAGAACCGCTGCTCTAATATAGAGCAGAATGAGAACTGCTACTCTAATATAGAAAAAGCAGAATGAGAACCGCTGCTCAAATATACAGCAGAATGAGAACCGCTGCTCTAATATAGAGCAGAATGAGAACCACTACTCTAATATAGAAAGAGCAGAATGAGAACCGCTGCTCAAATATACAGCAGAATGAGAACCGCTGCTCTAATATAGAGCAGAATGAGAACTGCTACTCTAATATAGAAAGAGCAGAATGAGAACTGCTGCTCTAATGTAGAGCAGAATGAGAACCGATGCTCTAATTTAGAGCAGAATGAGAACCGCTGCTCTAATATAGAGCAGAATGAGAACTGCTGCTCTAATATAGAGCAGACTGAGAACCGCTGCTCTAATGTAGAGCAGAATGAGAACCGCTGCTCTAATATAGAGCAGAATGAGAACCGCTGCTCTAATGTAGAGCAGAATGAGAACCGCTGCTCTAATATAGAGCAGAATGTGAACCGCTCCTCTAATGTAGAGCAGAATGAGAACCGCTACCCTGATATGAAGAAGAAAACCGAAAAGTACACTGATAGATATATTTCCTCTTCGGTCGTGAAACGTGATCTATAACAACACCGTTTTACGCGATCAGTCCAAATGATCGAGCATCGCTGTAACAGTGTTCTTAATGAGATACTCAATCACTTCCACGCGGCAATTAGCTGAAGAGCGATTAGTCATGGGTCACATGTGACGGCAGCCATTTGCATAGTAATTAACTGATCTCTTTACAGAGATACAGAGGAAAGGCCATGCCTTAAAAATGGCGCGAGGAAAAGGACACATGGTTACGTATGACAAACTTAATCGAGCTATGAAAATGAACAATAATAAGGACGAAAAAAAAAATGGCGACTACCTCGAATGAATATAATTGCTGTAAATGGCTGGCCACGAAAACGATTGTTCACGGGAGAGAGAGAGAGAGAGAGAGAGAGAGAGAGAGAGAGAGAGAGAGAGAGAGAGAGATTATGCTTTTACGAGAAGAAACATTCCAATGAGAATAATTTCAAGTAATGTTACAGATCCCAAGGTTGATATTGGACAAAAAAGTTAAGTATATCTTAGTTCAACCAGACCACTGGGCTGATTAACAGCTCTTCTAAGGCTGGCCCGAAAGTTGGATATTTTTTTACGTGGCTAGGAACCAATAGGTTACGAAGCAACGGGCCGTACAGCTTATTGTGGGATCCGAAACACATCGAGAAATGAATTTATATCACCAGAAATAAATTCCTCTAATTCCTTGTTGGCAGAGCAGGGGCCAATCGAACCCGGACCCTGAGATCGGTAGTCGACCACGTAACCGACTCGTCTAACGAGGAACTCAGAGAGAGAGAGAGAGAGAGAGAGAGAGAGAGAGAATGATACTTTTACGAAACATTCCAAAGTTAAGAGAATGATTGCAAGTAACGTTACAGATCTCAAGGTTGATATTAGACAAAAATATTTTCACTTATTTACTGAAATTCCTCGCAAAGAAACAACCACATAAACTCTGCTTTCCGGACGAGAAAGAATTATTGTTGACAATGAATTCTTTTGAAGTGGACTTCCTAAAAAAATCTCCAACCTTCCTTCCTCTCGCAGAGGGGATTAAGAGGAAAATAGATACCACGTCAAACAGACTAAAAGGATACGAAAAATCACGAGATACTCTATTATTTTTTATAGTTCACCCTTCCTTCTTTTAAGATGCTGTACAGTTTGGAAAGTCCAATATCACACTCAACTTAACAAAGCAAATCTATAGTTATAATTTAGACGTCTGTGCATTATGCTAAGCGTTCATTAGAGAGCAATAAGCATATTATGACCACTAGCAAATTAGGGGGGTTTTAGGGGGTGGGTGGGTGGTAAGATGAAACCTAAACCATCTCAGGGGTCCCCAATAGAACCCTGCCAAGTTTCATGTCCATCGGACCCGCACTAGAGATCCCTCTTCTTCAAATTAGGAATATAATATTTACAACTACAGCGTGAGGGAAAAATCTTGCTCGCGTCCCCAGTAAGCTGGAGGTCGGATCACGCCTTGCTTTTATCTACATCTCGAGGGCACCTAGGTCACGAGATATCGATGTCCAAATTTACTCTTGAGAGTAAATTTTAATACTACCTTCCTTGGATAACTTGAACCATGAAAACGGCTTCGAAACTAGCAATTTATGAAGACCGTAAAAAAAAAATGTCTATGTGACGGCAACACATTTTGGTCCAGAACAAAAAATAAACAGATTATTAAAATATATATAAAAATATTAAACGCTTCAGAAAACCCAGTGGATAGTTTCTTCATTCATTCTTTTTTTTTTTTTTTTTTTAAGTCAATGCATCCAGAGTTGAGCACTGGTGCCTATTTTTCAAGAATTTCTATCTTTTCAGTAGTTAAAAAAAATGTTCACTAACTTTATTCTTCTCTGGATTTTAGTCCTGACAACAATTCACATACTTGGAAGATGTGAATTTCTACGCCAGCAATTCATCAAACCTATGATCTAAGAAAGAAAGAAATAAAAACAAAAAGTTCCAAACGGCCAGTGATGCATAGCAGAGCCCTCCAAGAGAAGCAGCAACCGAAACTATTTCTATCCTTTGATCCAACTCAAACCCTGTGGATTAATAAAAGCTAAAATATTAGGTCATTAGAGCTTGAGCTGAGTTGAAGCACATGGGTCAGGATCGTGTCATCCACTCTACAGTAATAAATTCGGATATGTTCACAGCCAAAAGGCAGCTGGCAAATGTGGCATATACTGCCGAAAGCAGGTGGAGTTTATATATATATATATATATATATATATATATATATATATATATATAATACTATATATATATATATATTTAGAGGCCATACTTTAATGGGCAGCTTACATAACATCAAGTAAGAAGCAAAATATGGTAGCGAATGAAATACTGATAAATGTAATAGTAAATTAAACAAACCAACAAAAAAGAGCGATAAATCACTTTTAAATAATTTAGCCTAGACGTCCTTTCGAATCTTGAGGACCAATTCAAACAACCGTCCCAAAGACAAAGAGACAGAAATCAGGAATGATTAATTAGCCAGGGCGAAAGTTCGCGAGGAGCTCCGACGAACTTCTCTGAAGAACTTCTCGGCAGAAGGCGAAGTTGACGGCACGAATTCCTACTTCCAAAGGGCAACAACCTGAGAAGATCGGACTCCTCCCTCGTGCCCTCTCCTTCCGGCCCTATTATTTTGAGGGTCCCTTTTATTTTGAAAGGTCCCTTTGACAGAACCGACCTGATACAACTCCTAATTTAAAAACCAGACATCGAGGTATGGAGAGAATAACTTTGGTTGATCCGAATGGTTCCTGTTTCAATTATTTATTTATTTATTTCTAAACTTACTAAACCACATTTCTTCTTCGTTGCAGCATCCAAGCTACTTCCAAGCACTGCATGGATTAAGAGTCGCTGACAAGTCTTTATTGGATTTCAGTTACTTTGAGAGAGAGAGAGAGAGAGAGAGAGAGAGAGAGAGAGAGAGAGACTTTTTAAATTTTCACGAGCTGAATTTATGTTACTTTATCCACACATTGAAAAAATCAGTAATCTTCACAGGCGCGCATACAAACATGATGTCACCACTAGGCCATGTATAACCAATTATGGCTGGATGGATAACAAAATACTGCCACTTTCATCCCGTAACTCCCGAAAGGCAAAACGCATGAATAGCAAACCTTCACAGCATCAGACATTGTACATAACTAACACGGAAAAGTTCATCAGCAATACATCAAAAAGCCTCTACAAGCAGGACATCCCCCTAAACACAGCACCACTATAACAATGATATACAGGGTGCTAAGAATGGCACTGGGACTTTATGGACACCCTGTATAATCAGTAAAACAGCTGTAGTTTTTGTTTGATTGTTTGTTTGTATGGTGTTTTTACATGGTTATTCAGCAACGGGACCAACGGCTTGACGTGACTTCCGAACCTCGTCGACAGTAAACTTCTATCACCAGAAATACACATATCTCTGACTCCTCAATGGACTGCCCGGGAATCGAACTCGCGGCCACCGAGGTGGCAGGCCAAGACCATACCGATCACGCCACTGAGGCGCTAACAGCTGCAGTAGTTGTAGTAGGAACTACGGTTAATCGACCAGTTAATTCATTTGTTCATCTTCAACGGCAATATAACAATCAACATGAAGAACTGACTAATACTTTTGGATACGCCGAGCTGAATATAGAATTCAGGCCAAAGGCCAAGCACGAGGACCTACGAGGTCATTCAGCGCTGACACAAAAAATTGGGAGTGAAAGGCTTGAAAGGTGTAACAGGAGGAAAACCTCGATGCTGTTGCACTAGGAAACAATTGTTAGGAGAGGATGGAAAGTAACATGGGAGAAAGAGACTATGAAAGGAGGTACAGTTAAAGGAATGAAAGGGGTTGCAGCTATGGGCCGAAGGCACGTAGCAAAGAACCTTAATAATGCCTACAGTGCACCGCATGAGGTATACCGACGGCA
>NC_061102.1:48941976-48946976 GCF_015104395.2 Macrobrachium nipponense | reverse complement strand
GATAATGTGGATGAAGCCACTAGATTGTCTGATAATTATGCATTGACCCATAAGCTATATAATACTGACGTCACTCCTAAAATTGGAAGGAGCAGAGTTTGGGAAGAGCAGCAAAATTACAAGGCACAAGGTAAGACTACGAGTTCACAGGTATCATCTCGTGGAGTCTATAATGAATCCTTTAATAGAGGTGGTAGAGGGGCAAGTCAATATAATTCTGGTCCTAATGTTAGTGCTGGACAAGCAGGATACAGTGTAAATGATCAGTTTACACCTAGTTACCAAAATATAGGCGAAAATTTTAGAGATTTTGTATGTTTCAGTTGTGGCAAACCAGGACACATCAGTAGGAGTTGTCCACATCGCACAATAAACCGTCCAATTCAAGTGGTAAATAAAGTTAAAGATAAACCTGTACATTTTAAGGATGATCATAAACCTGAAAATACCATTGCATTGTTGAATCAACCACAAGCATGTGGTGACAGAGATCCTTGTTTGTTTGCTTCTCCCCTTAGGCCAGGTAAGAGGTATTGTAACGATGGCATCGACAGTAATAATATATGTGATGTTGATGAGAATATAGGTTACAAAATAGGTAACAATGATGTTCAAAATGTTAGTAATGTTGGTTGTATTGAGGATATTGTAAAAGGAAATGGAGTGAGACTACCTGAAGAGAAGTCCACATCCAAAGGTACTGAATTGTATGACCCTTTTATGGGAGATGGTTGGTTACACCTCCCTTGTGTTGAAAAAAGGAAAGTAAGGTGGTTAAGAGATACCGGAGCGGTACAGTCTGTAATGATAAAAAATATGTATGACCAGTGGAAGGATACTGGAGAGTATGTACTTCTGCGTGGGTTTGGACCTGACTTTTCAGCTCCATTAGTAGAAGTAAGGTTAGAAACTCCGTTAATTTCGGGATATGTTAAAATTGCTTTGGTGAGAGAAATCCCAGTGTCAGGAGTAGAGTTAATTCTTGGAAATGATGTATGTGGAGACAAAGTTTTTGGTAGCAGTAATCCAATTTTGACAGAAAAACCCTTTAATTCTTCATTTATTACAGAAGTTGAATGTACATTTCCAAACTTATTTCCTGCTTGTGCAGTTACTACAAGAAGTAAGAGTGCCGAAGGAAAGGTAAATGATGACGACGGTTTGGATTTACAAAACTTGTTTAAAGATGGTCCGGAAACACTACAAGTAAGTAAAGTCAGTACTCCTTTGCGAATGCTGAAAGTTAATAAGGAAGAATTTGTTAAATCTCAAATTGAAGATGATAATTTGATGGTAATTAGAGATAATGCCCTTGTTGATATAAATGATATCGAGAAGGAAGGCAAGTGTTACTTTTTAAAGGATGGAATCCTAATGAGGAAGTTCAAGAGTAGAAATGTTAATGATGTTGTAGAACAAGTGGTCATTCCAAGTAGTTATAGGAATTTTGTTCTAGGTATTGCTCATGACTGTAGTTATTCTGGTCATTTAGGTATAAACAAAACTTATGAGAAATTATTAAGGTATTTTTTTTTGGCCTAAGATGCAGAAAGATTGTAGTGAATATTGTAAAAATTGTGATTTATGTCAAAAAGTAGGTAAAGCTCAACATGACCCTAAGGTGATGCCATTGCAACCCATTGAAGTTCCAGGAGAACCCTTTGAGAAACTGGTTTTGGATTGTGTAGGACCTCTGCCTAGGTCTAGCAAGGTAACGAGTATTTGCTGACAATTATGTGTAGTGCTACCAGATTTCCAGAGGCTATTCCTTTAAGAACTGTGAGTGCTGATAAGATAATTGAAGCGCTTAACAAGTTCTTCTCGCTGGTAGGTTTGCCAAAAGAAGTTCAAACCGACCAAGGAACCAACTTTACGTCTAGAAAGTTTACCTCATTTTTAGCCTGTCAGAATATTAAGCATTGTTTATCGTCTCCTTATCACCCACAGAGCCAAGGAGTGGTCGAACGATTTCATCGAACCTTCAAAACCATGCTTCGCACGTACTGTTGTGAAAATGAAAAGGAATGGGATGTCTACATACCAATGTTGCTATTTGCCATTCGTGATAGCGTACATTCATCGTTGGGTTATTCTCCTTTTCAGTTAGTATATGTCCATCAGGTAAGGTCACCCATGGAGGTGATAAAGAATCAGTTGATTTCAGATGAGAAGGATTCTATCACGTTACAAGAAATGAAGGAAAAAATAAAAAAAATATGGAAAGTAGCACATGAGAATCTTAAAGTAGTACAAGAAGAGATGAAAAGAAACTACGACAAAAAGGCTGCAAAACGTGAACTCGACATAGGAGATAAGGTTCTAGTGTATCTCCCTACAGCTGGTAAGGTTTTTAACCAGAAGTATATAGGACCTTGCACGGTGAAGGAAAAAGTAAGTGATGTTAATTATCGAATTCAATTTCCTACAGGACGGAGGAAAGTTAAAACTTTCCATATTAACAAATTAAAGAAGTATAACGAATCCAGTGGAGTGTTGTCAATTGCAAAAGAGGATGATGAAAAAGACGTTGAAGAAGAAATTGAACTTAGATTAAAAAATACAGATTATTTGAGTGATGATGAAAAATTTAGGAAGTTATGTATTCATTTATCTGATGAACAGCAGCATGATTTTAAAGTGCTAATTCAAAACTTTTCAGATCTATTTTCAGACCATCCTAAAAGGATAAAAGAAGTACAGCATAAAATCAGGTTGAGAGAAGAGACGCCAATAATCAGGTTTGAGAAAGAGTACGCCAATAAGTCAGCGTCCATACAGAATGTCGCCGAGGCAACAACAACAGTTAAAGACCGAAGTTGCTTATTTACTGAAACACGGACTAGCAGAGGAAAGCCATAGTGAATGGGCTAGCCCATGTATTCTAGTCGACAAACCTGACGGAAGTGCAAGAATGTGTACAGACTATCGAAAGGTAAATAATGTAACTATAAAAGATTCATATCCTATGCCCAGAGTAGAAGATATAATTGATAATGTAGCAAAGTTTCCTTTTTTAAGTAAAATTGATTTATTGAAAGGATACTATCAAATTGAGTTAGACAAAAACAGCAGGGATATTGCTGCATTTGTTACACCCCATGGACTTTATAATTATAAGGTAATGCCATTTGGTTTATGTAATGCACCTCTGACTTTCCAACGTCAGATGAATTATATCTTGAAGGATCTCGAAGGTGTATTTGTTTATTTAGATGACATTATTATTGTTGGAGAAACCTGGGAAGATCACATTAAAAAAGTATATGATGTTTTTAAGAGGTTATTAGAATTTAATGTTACGATAAACCTTGCCAAATGTGAATTTGGAAAAACTACTGTTCAATATTTAGGACATGAAATAGGAAGTGGCCAAGTGAAACCTGTTGATTGTCATATTGAGGTCATAAAGAATTTGACCCTCCCTACATCTAAACGTGGAGTGATGAAATTTTTGGGAACAGTGGGGTATTACAGGAAATTTTGTAAGAACTTTTCAGATGTAGCCTACCCATTAACAGAGTTGCTGAAAAAGGATGTGAAGTTTGTGTGGTCAAAGGAATGTGACGATGCCTTTAATAAACTTAAGCTCATGTTAATGTCTAAGCCAGTACTGAAATCCCCAGACTTTAATCTACCATTCAAGTTACAGGTAGACTCCAGTGAAGTAGGAGCTGGCAGTGTATTATTACAGGAACATAATGGTGTTTTACACCCTGTATCTTACTTTTCAAAGAAATATAATAGCCACCAGTTAAATTACAGTATTGTTGAAAAAGAAGCTTTAAGTTTAATTTTGAGTTTAATGCACTTTGAGATATACTTGCTTAACAGTAACTTTGAAATAGACGTATATACTGATAATAACCCTTTAACCTTTATTAATAAATGTAAGCACAACAATAAGAGAATTTTAAGATGGTCTTTATTTTTGCAACCATTCAAACTAAATATTCACCATATAGCAGGCAAAGAAAATGTCATTGCAGATTCTCTCTCTAGATCTGTTGATTATTTAAAGGAAAGTGCTTGTTACCAACGACGTGGCAGTCTCCGACAGTTGCTAAATGGAAGTAGCTAATGTTTAAGACTGTAAGAGTGAAAATTCAGAATGGACTGAGGAGAGAGCCGCTGAGTTAAAGGGGGGGGGGGGGGGAATGTAAAGGAATATTGATTTATTGAATGTAAAATTGCAGAAAAGGTTGAAAATTGATATTTGCATAGAAAAAAAGTGTGTACACTAGACAACAGATGGCAGTAGCGCTTGGCGTAGGCGGTAGTCGCCAAGGATAATGTATCGAAACAATGATATTTGGTCCATGGATGTCTAGCGTGAGTCTGGTATATAAAGGCCCAAAACGACGATTTTCGTTGGAGCTGAAACAAACAAGTGATTATAATAGTGTATCAAGTTTTGAGGAATATATGGTAATGTATTGTTTATCCATTTGGACGTTTTCTTGTGTGATGTAACGTTGGTTGCCACTAACTTTTTGATGTTACAGTGAATTATATGTTGTGTTGATGTAAAGCTTTGTGACTTGGGTATTATACTGTAAAATGCAGTGATTAGTGATGAGTAGTCTTGATGAAGTGTTGTATGGCGAGTCTTTGCTTTTGTGCAATGCGTCCGTAATTTGTTTAATGTTCTGTTTGTGACTTTAATTTCCTTACTGATTGTTATTAAAGTACATTTTAAGTTATAGTGGGTTGTCACTGTTTCCTGATATATTCTCCTCGTAAATCCTTACCATAGAGAGTTTTTTTTTTTTTATGTTACAATATAATATATATATATATATATATATATATATATATATATATATATATATATATATATATATATATATATATATATATAATTCCAAGTAGTTGTGTTTAATTCCAGAATTACTGAGAATTTTGGTCGTATGGTGATATTTAAGTAAAAGAGAAACAGGAACATTCAAATTTTAGTTACAAAAAATGTAGCAAATCTTAAATAAAAGTCTCAGATTTGGCAA
>NC_061102.1:48896976-48939476 GCF_015104395.2 Macrobrachium nipponense | reverse complement strand
GGTAATTGAGAATAGGTATTTAGTTAAGTTTCTCTCTAAGTATTTAATATTTTGTGTGGCCTCCATTTGCCTGTACCACAGCCTGCATTCTTGAGGGGTATGATTTCAGCAAATCGCAAAAAAGCTGAAACTCAAACTCCATTTCCCTGAGCACTTCGTTCACCTCTCTTGGCAGGTCGTCGATGCTTGGTATACCATCATAGTTCACTGTGCGTGCTTCAACATGATCGTTTAAAATGCTACCAATGTTTTCACACACATTAAGTTCAGGGGAGCTACCTGGAAATTCATCTGACGAGAAGAAATCGATACCACTGTTTCGAAGGAACTTCTGTGTCTGAAGAGCCTTGAAACATGGTGCCTTATCATGCAAAAATGTGACTTCTTCAACAGATAACACATTTTTAGGATCTTTGAGGAAAGGAAATACTCCACCAGTAAGCACAGTTTCTCTGAAGTATTCGCCATTCCATGACTGTCCTTTTTCTTTGATGATCCACATTAACCGTTTGGCTGTGAAATGGAGAAAAATTCCCAAACATTCAGGAAATTTCACACCTTGGCGATAGCGCAGGTCATTGCTGATATCCAACTTTGCAGCCCAAATAATGTAATTTTATGATTTGGCTTCCTAACTGTGTAAATGAAAAATTCATCTAATGCGGCAACATGGAGAAAGTCAGCTTTATCCCAGCCTTCAATAAATAAATCACAAAACCATTCACGGTCTTCTCTCTGTTGCTGAGTGATGTTGGGCTTGCTGATAACATGAAATGTTGGTACCAGAGTTTTTCAGCTCACGATATACAGCACTATAACTTCTCTTCTTTCCCCTTTTTGGTTCTAGTTCAAGCACCAATTTACAGAAAGACTTTCTTGGTCTACCCACTGCCTCAGCCATGATGTCTTTTGACTCCTGAGAAAGGACTTCAGGCCTTCCAAGATTCTCACTCTTTTCACAAAGACAGTCATATGGATTTTTATTCCAGCTTCTTTTAACAAAGGATTAATCTCTTTTAATGTATTTAGCTATCCAGGAACGTGAAATGAAGGCTGCACCAGCATCCCTGGCTTCTCTGAAGGTTATAGCCCAGATTTGGTCAATCCATCTGATTTCCTCCAAGTTGTTAGCCATGGATGTATCTAACTTGGTCACTCAGTCTGAAAATACAAGAAATGTAAAATGAAAAATAGATTAATAGAAACTTAAGATAATGTACTTGGAGATAGGCTATAGCAGAAAACTTCATAACTTTCCATTTGTTCTGTGGAGGGGGGGGGGGGACTCTTAATTTCGAAACACCCGGTATATAGTAATGCATTGATTGTGCGTTACAAGTACAAGTCAGTCAATAGATCTTGTTGCGCTCAAGAGTACATAGGTATAAGTTTGAGATTTCATAATATCATAGGATCATCAAAAAATGTGGTGGCAAGTTTACAACTGCAGGAGAACGCGACTGTAAATGTAAATAAAAGTTGAATGTTTCTTTCGTATGAATCTGTGCCTAGCTGGTTGCAATGTGCATTCTTATCAAACTTTGGCTTCCACAGAATAAAGCCTACGAAGAAAGGTTTATGTAGGTATGTATGTGTGTGTGAGTATGTGTATGTTTTTATTACGGAAGTGAACCATGAAGAAAAATGTGAAGGTGGTGGCATCGTGACCTGTATGATGTGGAAGTGAGTCTGAGTTATGGGATAGATTCGATTTGGTGATTCAGGAAATTAAGAGAAGGATAGTAAATAGAGGTGCAAAGTTAAAAAATAAGCAAATAGATTACTCATGAATAAAGTGCTGAATATCTGAAGTCTGCGTATGACACTGATCTAGGATAGTGACGAGGAATTGAAGCAGCTATCAAAAGAGTTCGAAAGTGTTCATAGGACAAGAAGTTGAGAGTTAATGTGGGATTAATGTAAGAATTTGAGGATATATGGAAAGACAAGCGGCTAGAGCAATGAAGTTAGATGCATAAAAGTATATGGGAGTAAATGTATTACTAAGAACATTGGATGATAATAGGATGAGAAAAGAGGCAAGTCACAGAATAACAGAAGCACAACAGGTAACTGGGTATGTGTACAAGATTAGCAAGAAACTTGAATCGTCTAAGCAAGTCACACAAGGTTGCACGAAAGGTCCTTTCACATAAATCTCTTATATAAAAGTTCAATACGGATGGTGAATGTAAACGAAAAATGCTGATAAAGGTTAATTAAAAAGTGCTGGGGGAGGAAGGAGAAGAGGATATGGAAAGGGTTGGATGGGGTGAAAAATAATTGGCAAAAAAGGAGAGATCTAATAAAAAAATATGGGCAGGATAAGGGTGAGTGATGAAGTGCGTGCAGAGAGGTTCGACACGCTGCTAATGAGCCTTTTTTTATAGGGTTTTCAGACAAGTAATGTTATGAAAGTTTTTGTGCACACGGGATTCATCTACGATTCGGCAGCTAAGTATGAATGTGGCACTGAAAAACACTTGTATTAAAGTCGTGTGTGTGTGTGTGTGTATGTGTGTGTGGTTTACATTTGAAGTTCGTAGGAATGTAGTTTTTATATACTTATAAAACTTATAATTACATAAACAATTCTCTTACCACTGTACTATCAAGGTCAGTGAAGAGAGCAGTCTTGAACAGACATAATCCACAGAACATTTCTTCTATGATCAGGTGAATTCATTTTTTCATTCACTGCCCCACCATATAAAAACTGACACTGGCCGCTAGCAAAAGTGCTCAAAATTTAGTATATTTGAAAAATGTGTGTCTCAAACAAGCATACAAGGTATTTTGATACATAAAAAGAAACTCCATTGAAAGTTTAAGCAAAATCTATTTTCATAAGCAATGGTATTTCATCTGTTTGAAAATATTACTCTTAGATCACCAAGTTTAATGTTCCTTAAGAAACAGAGACTCTTTGCTACCTAATTACATAATGTAATGACATACATACCATTAACTGATACCTTCCCCCAACCTCCAGTGAACAGGACTGCCCAGTGGAACATATCTGCAACGATTTCGGATTAGAATTACTGAGTTCCAACACTGGTGAAGCTGCCTTTTGCTCGAGGGCTGGTGCGAAGCCACGCTGTCCAGGAATTGATATCAATGGTGATCAGTTCATCCGTCAGACAAGCTCTTCTTCAGAACCTGCTGCTCCAACTGCTTCGACAAGTTTAACCCAAGAAAGCACACACACTTCACCAGAGACGCATCCTGAAACGACACGGTCTTCTGAACCAGAAACCAGCAAAGGAACTACGGTCATTTCTACAGGGACAACCGCCGCTCTGAAAGTCACAACTCATGACATGACAACTATATCACCTGCGTCAGTAGCCACTTCAACACCAAGAGCCTGCGAAGAACTTTCTTGTACAGGTAGGACAGAAGGCAAAATCTATGCTTATCCTGAATGCAACTGCAAGAAGTACTTCGTGTGTGTTGACACAGGGACAGAAAGGGGACTTGTTTACCACACATACCGATGTCTGGGATCTGCTGTGTTTGATAAAAACAGTAACAAATGCACAACGAACCAAACAGTATGTCCTTTCTAGGTCTTGACAAATGCCGATTCTCTTATCAGAGCAGATTATAGTATATCCCTCTGATTTGAGTTAAAGTTAATTATAAGCTCACAATATTTCAATTTGGTGCTTCAAAATATATAATACACACACACACACACACACACACATATATATATATATATATATATATATATATATATATATATATATATATATATATATATATATATATATATATATATACACAAACATTATATGGCCACGAGGATAGTGATACAACGGAAAGAGAGAGAGAGAGAGAGAGAGAGAGTATATGCCCGCGAGGAAAATACTACTCAAAAGCATTGGTTGTCAACCTGGGGGCGCCCCCACTAGTGGGGAGGGGGGTCAGTAATTTCCAGGGGAAGCGTGAGCCCTGGGGAACAATTAAAAATTCTCTAATTATATTCGTTATTCCCTGGACAAGAGAGAGGGAGTAATGTTCAGAAGTTTAAGGAAAAAAACCAAAAGTATCGCGCTATCACGTTAGTTTCCTATAGTCTACTATATACTCGAGTTTGTTGGGGCTTACCATGTTTTGTAATGATTAACCTGCCTCCCTATCACCTCGGAACCTCTTCTCTCTCTCTCTCTCTCTCTCTCGTTTTTGTTCATTTTCCTTTAAATCAGGGAGGTAATTTTACTCACAGATGCAAAGGGGAGCCTGGCGGGAAGGACCAACCCTTAGTGGGGGCGTTGGCGGGAAGGACCAACTCTTAGAGGGGGCGTTGGCGGGAAGGACCAACTCTTTTAGGGGGCGTGGCAATAAAAAGGTTGAGAACCACGGCTCTGAAGCATTTTTGAAACAAACTACATACAATCGAACGCAAGAAATAACCACTAGATTAGGGAGATATATAAACATTTTAAAGGAAGACAGGGGTCGTCTCATTTAGAGGTAGCTGCTCTGGCTACAGGTGTAGGAAGAGCTCTTCAGGATCAAATTAGGTGATGGATAAAAACGAGGGGAGACGAAGAACATTGATACAATCACTGAGAATCTTTAGTTTTTCTTTTAGCTCTCCTTCGAACGTCTGCGAAACGGGGTGAAGAAGAGTGTAGATATCATACCGAATGTATTCAATGTTATTAATCAATAAACAAGAAACACGTCACACGTTCCTTATTCAACCCAAGACACGCTAACAAAACCACGTAACGGACGCGTGATTGTGAAACGGCAGCGTTACCTGCAAATTAAAAAACCGGATACATAAAATGCCAGAAATTTAATCTCGCTGGACTCTTCGCAATTATGACGAGTCATGGAGGGTTCCAGAAGTGGCAATTTGGCAAAATGGAAAGCAACTTCTGGCATTTCATTTCCCCATCCCCCCCCCATCCCCACCCCCCAACCCCAGAGATGCCTCCCTGCACATGCTCTGAGACTCATATATGATATCGTTGGCTCTATGACATATGACATGAACTGACATGACATGAGACAGAGAGAGAGAGAGAGAGAGAGAGGAGCCCATTTTCTCGTGAAATACTTGTATTTAAGTGATTGTTCCAATACTTGAAGAGAGAGAGAGAGAGAGAGAGAGAGAGAGAGAGCATTTCCTCAAGAAATACTGGCATGTATGTGATCGTTCCAATGCTTAATAGAGAGAGAGAGAGAGAGAGAGAGAGAGAGAGAGAGAGAGAGAGAGAGAGAGAGAGAGAGACCATTTCCTCAAGAAATACTGGTATATATGTGATCGTTCCAATACTTGAAGAGAGAGAGAGAGAGAGAGAGAGAAAGAGATAGAGATAGAGAGAGAGAGAGAGAGAGATGGAAAACACATCATTTGGCGATTGATAACTACATCACAGTAACTTCATTCAGTCTGACTTGTATACTATACTCTCAAGACTAATAATGCCTTATTAGAGCCTGAAAAACGATGCATTTAAAATAGGCAGTGTTTTATTATAAGGTCTGGAGATTCAAAGCTATAAATTTCTCTCTATGCAGATGTTCACGAGGCACATGACAAAGCATCCAGTCTACCCATACACAATAACAAAACAAACAAACACACACACACACACATCATATATATATATATATATATATATATATATATATATATATATATATATATATATATATATTAGGGCTTGTGCCTTGTATGATAAGGCGCCCTATGATGGTAATGTTAGACTAGCGATAATCTTACGCTAAGTCGGTTAGTATTGCACTTCCATCTTCAATGGAGTGTCTGGGGGTTTGTAGATCATTTACGAAGTCGGTATTATCTGTTGGTTATTACGACGATGTGTTAAAACTCATGGTGAGGAGGTTCTTGTAGAAAAACACTAAGTATAAAAAAAAATTATATATTCTTCTGAAGTTTTACATGGTGAAGATCAGATATTGATTGTACAAGTCTTCTAATAACGAGATAGCTTGATCACTTCTGCCAATGATGATGGCTAATCCTATTCCTCTACATGATAAAGCTTAGGTAAAGAGGTACAGGTCTTCTAATGACGATAGCTAACTCTGTTCTCCCTGTCTACCATCTCTGTTACAAGTTATGAAGGAGCAGACAGTAGTTCGAACATATGAACATACATACAAATGACATAGTTTCATACGAACACACAATCAAATGAGACACGCTACAGATCACGTAGGCCGTTTGAATCATAGGTCGGGGTAGTTGTCTCAAGCAGGGAGCTTGGACTGTTTCAAAACAAATGAATGACCACAGATGACGGCATGTCATCTTAGCCTACATACTTATTGTATACGTCATCTTTAGCGTCTCTAGTCTGATCACATTCCTGCAAGCAATCTTTTATATATATGGACTAACATTCCATATATTATGTAAACACTTACATTAGCTCGGTCAGCTACCAAAACCAGCTACTGAATATTACTCAAACTTGACTTGCATTTGACTTATAGGAGTGTTGATACAGACACTATGGAAATATATATTATATATATATATATATAGATATATATATATATATATATAGATTAGTAAATAAAAAAAATTCATGGTGTACATGAATTGATTCAAGTTAATAAAATATAACAAACAATGATATTGGTAAAATAATAGTGATCACAGGTATTATATAATGATACAGTTTTTCACTTCATCTCATTAAGATACATATGCTACAGAAAATACTAATGTACTCTGATAATTGCATAGAATGAAGATTAATATGATAAAAACATATTTAACTGATAAAAATTTTCATATATGAATTGATAACATTATTAATGTTTATGCTGACTGATTCATTAATCAATATACTAACTCATATATAACTGCAGATATTGGTAAGATAAAAGGTAACAGATTGATTATAGGCTACCTGATTTGTTTATACATATGTATATGGATTCATTATAATTATGTTTAATATATGTGCACTTTAAATAGATTCCTATGCGTACACGCAAAGATATATTTCGATTCCGTTATTTATGATCATTTATATATAGATTCCTAGTGCGTACACGCAAAAAAATATTCGATTCTGTTATTTATGATCATTTATATATAGGATACATGATACTTTATATATATAGGATACATGACCGAGGTTATACTACTTCACTTTTAACTAACGTTCGAACAACTTTTCGACCATTACACAGTTCCAGACAACCACCTATAGCCCAATGAAACGGCCTATTTTCACAGGGTTAAAACAAGGGGAAGGGGAAAATTTGCCTGGGCGGGAACCAACGTTCTATTTTTGCGCTCATACTTATTCTCTGCATCCTAAGCTTACACGATTACGTTCGCGATGAATAAAAAAACATCCCCAGCACGAGTCCTTCGCCAGCAAAGTAGAGTTGAATATCCTTCGGGTCGTAATTGTCGGAAGTATGTCCCTTTCGTAGTCGATTCCGACAGCCGCCGGAGCATTCCGCATTAAAACGCATTTTACGCGATTAACGACGAGATACGGTGTCGGTCGAGATGAACGACGAGATACGGTGTCTTGGTCGAAGAAGTCCATGAAATTCCTTTCACATTGTAGGCGGTTGTTACTTGACTGTAGTCGTCCGCTGCGACGAACGATTTTTTGAAGTTGCGAGGTGAAACTCTCGTACTGCAGGATACTGTAACCAGGTTCCATTAATCAGCCTGCAAGTGAAATTATACTTGTCACAAGGGCAAAGTAAATCAGACGACATCCAAATTCAGGGGAGGGGAGAGAGCCATTTAGACCAGACTTAACCCACATGAATTCGTTGATATTTGGAATTCAAAGAGTCCGCTGTACAAACTTTTTTATCCATGCATTAACAATGAGTGAACCTATCCAGGTCTATGAGGACTGTAAAAATATCCATAATTATAAAAAATAAAACAGATATTCAATACGAATCCCAAAGAAAATTCGATATTACTGGTAGTAGTAAGTACTAGACAAAGAAGTGGAAAACGGAGCTAATTGTAAGATTGCCAGGCAACATAAGAGTCAAAGAGAAGATTAATCATGATTCTATGTGCCCTAACAAAAGTTTCATATTCAATTTTCTCGTGCGCATCCTCTGAGGTTAACTTTTAAAACATTATTACTAGGTAGGAGATGCAACAAAAAACCCACTATGTAACTAATTCTATTAAACTTTGGGTTTTTCAAGAAAATGTAACATTTTCCCATGAATGTGATTTACCTGGATTGTAATAAGCTAATGTTGCAAGTAAATAATCCAATATCCATATCGTGATACTTCTAAATGTCTATGAGGTTCAGAAAAAATTAATTCATTTTGATGTTATAGAAATTCTATTTCCTTATTTTGTTTATTTAATTTATAATGATTGCAAGTTGCATTGCGCATACGATAGACACTTGTACCTAACGTCTGCCTTGCCCATGAGAAGTTCGGGCTAAGCATTCCTTTCTCCAGTCAATCTGTTTTGCAAGCAGAGACGACACACAGATGAAGCCTGTGTAAGCAGATTATTGAGGTTAAAAGGAACAAATGCTGATACGGCAATGATGATGTCGTCACTTGGCAGGAGATTGCTCTCAGCCAGCTAAGAGTTACGTTACTTGCTGCAATAAAATACGACGGTTTAGGATAAATTTATTATCTTTTAATACTACCCGACCCACGCGAAAAGAATGTCTGAAAAAAAAAACAGTACCAAAATTGAAACAATATATTAGTTTCATGTTGGAAAACTGCATAATTGTAATTATGTGAAATTAAATATTCCTTATTCAAACTATATGAAAAAGGTTTCCATACAAAATTCTATATATATTATTAGCCCTGTATAGATTCATATAGGATTATTTCATAGATAACATTTTCACTTCTAGACTTCCTGACTTTAAAATCTCTTTTATTTTATTTTATTTATTTATTTATTTATTATTATTATTATTATTATTATTATTTTTTTTTTTTTTTTTTTTTACATTGACTACGAATATAAATCACCGGGACAGACAATATGTCAGTAGGTTTTGATATGTGTTGAACTTTTAGCTTATTTGTCATTACTAAAGCATTAAGTTAGAGTTCAAATCTTTACGCATATATATTTGGATATTAATACCTATGGTTACGTTTTGCTTATTGATTTTATCGTGATTCCTTTTTTATTATAATTTGTAACCCTTCCGACTTCTTACGGAGTGTAATTATATTGACTCCACTTGTATCCATATTTATTTTATTTTTTATATTTATTTATTTATATATATTTTTTTTTATATATATATATTTGATAAATTAATGGTTGGCTTGAATATGTGGAAGAGTGTTCTAGCGGCGTACCGTATAAGGCTACTTGCGGCATCAATTCTATAGATACAAGATATAAATGATAAAGGTATTTAAAACCGCGAGAACCGCTATAATCCAGTTCAGGATCCAACATCACGAGTTGTAACTCGTAAGACATTGACACTTCCTATTTAATTAATCAGTTATTCTACCAAACCGATTAACTCTGGGTGATAAAATATATTATTGGTTTTCTTAATGGATAGGAATTTCACACACAACGTGTTAAGGAGATTATTATTGATTTACACCACCCGAGTCACAGATTATTATGTGTTGAATTCCATGTTTTACTGATTAGCACTCATAAATATTCCTAACGCACTCCATTGCGGTGTTTGTTTTTAGTGCTATAATTCTATATAACGTGTCAAGGAACTATTAACACTAAGAAGTGTTTATTCCTCTGTCAGACTCGTAATTCCGTTAATAATACGTATATTCTTTCAAGGATTGATTTGGCACAGGATAGGCCCTTAACTGACAGGTGTCTTAGTGTGTCCCTTGTTTTCATGACACGTGTTACAATCAGTTTAATGTGCTTTTTATATCTGTAAGCATTGTGTAGGCCAGTAAAACAGTGATTTGGCTTTCTGTGACATAGGAGGGAACCCTGGATGACGGAATGCAACCAGTTTATGACGATTGGTATGAGAGAGATTATTACTACTACCTGGTCGTTAGTCCTCTGCTGTGTTCTTCGGGTTTTCCTCGTCACAGACCTACATAGAACATTACATTTGATTACATTATTCTGATACACATACTATAAATATACTTTTGCTTTAGGGTTTCTGCTCGAAGTGTTTATTGTTTTTGCCTAGCCACTGACCCTGTTTCCGTTTCGAAGTGTTTATTGTTTGGTGTTTATTGTTTTGCTTATCGCTGTTGACACTTGCTTTGTTCAGTTTGTAACAGTTCTGCGCTCCGACCCAGATATTCAATGCTCGCGATCTCTTGGGTTAAGGAATTTTCTTGTTTAGATACGGTTTTAACAATAGGCACGGATGTTTCTATATCTTTTAGTCCAATTAAGGGTTCTTTGCTGTATGGTGCGGGATTGCGGGATAATGCGTCAGCTATGATATTTGCTTTCCCAGGTAGATATCTTATCTTGGCTCCAATAACCTGAATGATCATTTGTCACCGAGTTCCTTTTGGACTGTGATTAAAGCCTTTGAAAAACTCGGTAAAGGACTCATGTTCAGTAAGGACTTTATCAGGATAGCCATAGATTATGAACTTAAAATGTTACTAGTGTTAAAGATTTACCTAGCCCTTCCTTGCCTATTACTGCATATTTACTTTCAGAGGGCTTTAGTTTACGTGAATAAAAAGCTATAGGGAAGAACTGTTTATCATATTACTGAAGTAGTATCCCTCTTACCCTAGGTCTGAGGCGTCTGTTGCAATAAAAAAAAATTCCTTATTTAAATCAGGGATTTTTTAAGTTAGGTAAGCTGCATTTTCCGCTTTTAAGATATCGAACGCCTGTTGATGCTTTTCAGACCATAATAAATCTACGATCTTCTTCGTAAGATCTGTTAAAGGAGCTGTCATGATTGAAGAGTTACATATTTACATACGATTGTAATATCCACTAAAACCAGCGCAAAAGTGCTGTATCCCCCTTTTACGTTAATAAGTACCGGAAAGTTATGAATAGCCGACACCTTACCATGGACTACTTTTAAGACCTTGACCAGACACATAAAACCTAGATAAACATGTTCGGTTTTAAAAAACTCACATTTAGATATTTTACTCTGAGATTATTTGTCTTTGTCTCTGTAGCATTAGCTCTACTTTATGTGAATGTACTTCTAAGGTATTAGAAAAGATTACAAGATCATCCATATAGGCATGTAGTATCCCTAAAAGTCTCCAAACACTATATTGTAATTGGGGCGCAACGGTAAGGCCGGAGGCATACGTAAAAAATTGATAATGTCCCCTGAGTGTGCTGAAAACGGAGTATGAGGTACAATCACTTAGGTAATGGTATCTGGTAAAAGCTTTTAAGTAAGTCCAAGCTGGTGAAAAATTTATTCTAACCTAACAGAGATAAGATGTCGTCGCTACATGGCACTGGAAACTATCGGGAGTCGTTCCTTGTTTAAGCGACAGAAATCTACGCAGATACGCGAAATCCGATCTTTTATGGCATGACATTTGAGGGAAAAATTATATGGGCTTATTTGATTTCCTAATGACTCCTATTACTAACATTTTTCAACTTCGTCATTTATCTCTATTTTGAAATTTCATTGAGAATCTATACGAAGGTACGTAAATATCTTTATGTTTGCCTTAGACCGTGTTTTGTGTTAAATTACATCCGTTTTTCCCAGAGATCACTCGCTAGTGGAGAAACTTCCTGGTATTCAGGTAAAAGAGAAAAAAAAATTCTGCTGAATCACTCTGCTTGAATGACTTTACGGATATTACTTTAGATAGATTATCAGAGAGATTCATCTACGACTGGTTGGGCGGGATTAAAAATTAGCAACAATAAAAAAAATGCGATATTTATAACGTTTAACTTCCCGTATCCACGATGATGTATACTTTTAGGGCTTTGTTCGCGGAAATCGTTATATTTCAGTGTCGGGAAGGATTAAAATTTCATTTCCCAGCAAAGTCTTTTTACACGCACTAAGACATTCGAGGGTGCATGCTTCTCGAGATTTTGCGTGCAAAGTGCGACTGCGGTTGTGGAGAAATTCTGTTGGGTCATTTGAACAATGTTACGATTTATGAGACAAATGTATAGTTCCTTTATATAAGTTATTATTTTGATTAACTGTCTCATTTTTGTTCAAACGGATTTTAATATGTTTGAAGGTTATAGGATTTCCCTTTGATAAACACGCCCTTATTTTGCAGGATGTAAGTTAATATTTTGTATACCCCTAGATGAATCTTACAATTACACTAGATACAGATCAATGTTTTTTATAACTATAGA
Source organism: Macrobrachium nipponense (assembly GCF_015104395.2). NCBI lineage: Eukaryota > Metazoa > Arthropoda > Malacostraca > Decapoda > Palaemonidae > Macrobrachium > Macrobrachium nipponense. The sequence continues at coordinate 48,927,160 of NC_061102.1, read as the reverse complement.
GGTATCTGTAAACGCTCGCTTATCGGACTTCTCATTAGGGAAGTTCGAACAACAGACGGTGAGTCCGTAAATACAGGATATTACGTGTACTAAAGGAATAAAACAAGATATTCTATTTTTTTACGGCGCGTACAGTCGGGCTTTATCCACCACTACTTATAATAACTTACGTATTAAAAAAAAACGAAAACCACCTGCTCTGATTACTTTATACGGTCGTGTGTTTCATAGGAAAAATCCTTTTTAATTCAAAAAGATAGCGGTATGTATGAACCAACATCGCTTTTCCCCACTCTGCTAGAGTCGCTTATTGTATGGAATTTGCTATGCTTTGAACACTTCGGCAGTTTTTGACTGACCTTGACCGCTTGACTAGGTGACACAGTCACCGAGTTTGCTTGTTTGATTCTGAACGGGCTACTGTTTCTATTTTTTTTTTTTTTTTTGTAATAATTAAGATCCTTCTCTTTATTACCATCGCAACGTATTGTGTGTTTTTTAGCATTATGTTGTTGGTTACGTATAAAGCAATGAATGACGAACTATTAGGAACTGAGCGATTACTAATAAGACAAGTTATCACTACTGCATTCAATATTAAACTGTTTGTACTTCATTCTTTGCTAAAATTTGAAATAGTGAGGGATCCTGGTCAGCGCATTTAGCCTGATGAAAGTTTTTTACAGACATGTTATTCCTTGCAATCCAGCCATATTTTAAAAGTTAAGTTGAGTCATTGAGGTTCGATATTTTATATAACTCAAAAAACTCAAGGCTAAAAACTGCGATCGGGACTTTGCAAAGGAGCATTTATTGTCATGACCCGAAATAGTGTTACCTCTAATTTATCTAGATTTGTCGTATGGGTGTTCCACTTGTTTTTGTGTGTTTTCTAATCACTACGGTGCTTAACGACCCTATCCATGCATCTGTATAATACAGACGTCCACTGCGTAAACGCATATTCACTGTTTAATATGATTGTTACGTAAGGGATTAATAATCACCCAAAATGATAAAATTAACATAGTATATGATTATGATATTTCAGTAGAACTTCTGGAAACAAGACACTCAAAGATAAAACTCGCAGTAGCAATATCTCAATGATGTAGATAATTTCTGTAAAAAAAAATAAGATTAAGAATGTCTCGTAACTTCAGCCACAGGAATAACGAAATTCGACCTGCAAAGGAAACACTCAAAGTTACTCCAAATGAATAAAAAATTGTACTTAGCTTGCTTTTGTGGGAAGTCACGGTGTTCCGATAAGACACACGGCCTTGGTCCTCTTTCTCTATTTAGCGGATGACCTGGTTTGGCTTCAGTTTCCCCCGTGCGCGTTGTTTCGATGATTCGAGCCCTTGAAAGATCCGATGCTGCAGACGCGTTCGGTTTGTTTCTTGGAGTGCCGGAAACGCTCACTAACGATGTTTTCTTGAATGATTCTAATGAGAGACGAAGCTTGCGTTGTCGTAGGAAAAAGGAAACACGTCGGTTTTGTTTCTTGAAGTTATTCACTAACCGATGATACTAAGTTGGTTGAAGAATCTCTTGCTTTCGTCGTCGTTAAAGAGGTTCTTGTTGTTTTCTGAAGTCGCTCACTAACGATGATACTATGTTGCTTGAAGAATCTGCTGCTTCCGTCGTCGTTGACTTCTTATGATACATGATTTATTATTCTGGTTTTTCTTCGTAGGACGTTGTAGAGTTCTTCTGGTACGCTGGCCACCAATATTAGGGCTTGTGCCTTGTATGATAAGGCGCCCTATGAGGTAATGTTAGACTAGCGATAATCTTACGCTAATCGGTGGTATTGCACTTCCATCTTCAATGGAGTGTCTGGGGGTTTGTAGATCATTTACGAAGTCGGTATTATCTTGTGGTTATTACGACGATGTGATTAAACTCATGGTGAGGAGGTTCTTGTAGAAAACACTAAGTATAAAAAATTATATATTCTTCTGAAGTTTTACATGGTGAAGATCAGATATGATTGTACAAGTCTTCTAATAACGATAGCTGATCACTTCTGCCAATGATGATGGCTAATCCTATTCCTCTACATGATAAAGCTTAGGTAAAGAGGTACAGGTCTTCTAATGACGATAGCTAACTCTGTTCTCCCTGTCTACCATCTCTGTTACAAGTTATGAAGGAGCAGACCGTAGTTCGAACATATGAAAAACATACATACAAATGACATAGTTTCATACGAACACACAATCAAATGAGACACGCTACAGATCACGTAGGCCGTTTGAATCATAGGTCGGGGTAGTTGTCTCAAGCAGGGAGCTTGGACTGTTTCAAAACAAATGAATGACCACAGATGACGGCATGTTATCTTAGCCTACATACTTATTGTATACGTCATCTTTAGCGTCTCTAGTATGATCACATTCCTGCAAGCAATCTTTTATATATATGGACTAAACATTCCATATTTTTATTATGTAAACATTACATTATATATATATATATATATATATATATATATATATATATATATATATATGTATATGCATAAAGGACAAGCAGTCGACAGGCCTTGCAGAACTCTGCCGTTTCACTTTCCCTCGTGGAATTTGTCTCTGTTTATATATTCTTAGGAAGCAGACCCTCTCTCAGGCATACTTTATTAAAACATGATGGCTACCTCATTTACACTTGTAGAGATTCTTCTCTTTTTTTCGTATAGCAGCTTTTTCCGTACTACTTAAACAGGCTGGCAGAGCGAGTATAGAGGTCATTATCAAATACAGGTTCAAGATCACTGTGTATATTTCAGCTTTTACAGATAAACTATGATATCATAGTTATCAAAGTCATTCTCTCTCTCTCTCTCTCTCTCTCTCTCTCTCTCTCTCTCTCGTTTCCTTACAGCAAGCTTTCGTCTGGAGCTGCCAGACATCCTCTAGGCTAGGAAGCTGGGGACGGACTGCTTCTGGAGTGGTGTCCGCCCTCCTTATATTTGGGGTCGTCAGCAGGGGGTCTGCCCCATGCGGACCTCCTAGTGGCTGGTGGCGGTAAGTCTTCTTTATCATTGGTCGTTTGAGCCGGGTCTCAAGCCTCTTTCGTCATGTCGATGGTTTCGTTCTTGTAATCTTCTAGACCTCCTGTGGGCAGTGTCACCGCACACCACACCAAGTTGTTGCTGATAACAATGATGTGCAGGCACTACAGCAACAATCCTACAGCACCTAACGATCGAATAAGGCGCCAATCTACTCTCAGGGGCCAAGTTTCCTTCACAAAGAACCCTTTCAGGATTCTTCTTTGTTTTATGTATCACGCAAGACAACCTGCAGTCAAGTGGTGTCATTTGGGGGGGTTAGGAACACTTGCCCCCTCAACACACTGATGGTCCCCTCCCAAATCTTGCTTTCCCCCTAGCCTTTGAAATAATAATAATAATAATAATAATAATAATAATAATAATAATAATAACAGTACTAGATCCAGACTCTCTTTATTCCTATATGTCATTTCTATTTCTAGTTTTGTGATTATATTTATATATATAATGTGTGTGTTTGTTGTGTATTATGTTGGTCGGTGTGACACACCTGTTTGCGGCTTTATTAACGCAATACAGCTCTTATATGGCTTCAAAATGCTCCAAAATGCACACAATTTTCCAAAAATGTCTCCGGAGTGGTGGGGAGGCCTTAGAGCAGCCCCCACTACCCCCAGCTGATAGGGCTCGCGAACACTGCCTGCTGTTGATCATAGAGAGTTCCAATGTAGTCACTGAACTCTATGTGATCACAGGAAGAGAGAATATGATCTAAAAACAGAACAGGATGAACTGCATCAATACTAGGGAAGTATGAAAATAACCACACTCTTGGTGGAACCCTTTGGCAATAATCATAAGCGTGTATGACAACAGGCCTCTGGTTATGAATTAATCATTCATACGAGAGTTCTTTTAGCAATTCATGACACTCTAAAAAGAAGAAAAAAAGAAAAAAAAAGTTATCCGACCTCCAGCTTACTTGAGGCGCGTGCTAAAATCTAAGGTCAAATAGTCCGTTGTTTCACCAACAAAAATTAAAATACACAATATTTCATTAGAAATAATTGTTCTGTACTGCTCAACATGCACGTTATCAACTTTTTACATTTTCATTCTAATAAATACGTCATAAATCTCCCATTCTATAATTTCTGTATCTTTAATCCAACGCAAAATACCTCAACAAGAACAACAAGAACAACAATAAAGTAGTTTGTAGGCTTACTCCCCGAGCAAGCGATAAAAGCATCAATAATGTAAAGTGACACATCTGATGTATTGAAACCTAACTCAAAATTCATCATAATCATAAGCCTCTAATAATGACCCTTTAGGAAAAATGGTAGGCCACCAAATTTCAAGAATTTTTTTTTTTTTTTCATCTAAGTAAGACTTCAAATCAATTAAAAGTTTTCAGTCGACTGAAAGGACTCAACAATGGTCCTCATTTAAGACTTGCAACTTCTTTAACAGGTCGTTCGAGAACTTTCATCAAATACTTTTCGTGTTACGAAGTTGGCAGAAGTTAAACAGCGTGAAATACCTTCAATGGAAATACCGAAATTGGTATAAGTATAAACGAATGTATAAGTATGTGAGAGTATATATATAATATAATATATATATATATATATATATATATATATATGTATATATATACATATATACAACACACACATATATATATATATATATATATATATATATATATATGTATATATATATATATATATTGTTACATCAGTGGCTGGGTGAGGTTCATCATTTCCTCTGAAATTACCAAGATCTAACACGACTGGGTGCCATGCAAGTAACAAAAGAGAAAAGGGAGGAAAGAGGTATTAAAAAATGATACATTTAAGGGTAATGCAAAGTTACATTTAACCAAGATTATCATAATCACTCAGAAGAATTTTACACTGGAGCTGAAGGCACTAGCTTCGTGGCACCGAGGTTACGTTAATTAACAAATCAAATGGTGCCATTATGTAAACCCCAGAAAATGTAAATCCTTTTTATGAAGAACCCAGAATTTTAAGGAATAAAATACTAGTTTAAATTATTGGCAATCATGAAATAATAGTTAGCAGCAGCTCTTCATTTTACCACCCTGGGACTTGGAAATGGAGGGCTGTGTGGATCACTTTTGCACCGTGGAACATGAGTGAGGTACACAACATCTAGCGTTCTCCTAATTCTGCAAATTAAGGATGCACTGTAATTCTCGATCTAAAACAAAATTTACGTAATTGGGATTTACGAGAGTAGCAAGATGAATGAACACTTCTAGTTACAAGTCACAAATATTTCTTCACTTCACTTATTCTCTGAAGGAGATGCAATGGGGAGTTTGTTATATATTATGACAGCAGAAAGTAATTAACGAAGGAAAAGAATTGTGCATCAAACAAATTTCAAAACCAAACTGTACCTTGTTCTTTGATAATAGTCTTGAATGCACAGAGCCGGGCATGGGGTAATGAGTTTAGTGGGAGAGTGAAGTCTTGACCCCGCCCAGTAAGATTTCCCAGGTCTGAACAGGACTGAGTCTGCTATGGGATTGACGATAGGCGAGCTTCTCCAGCCATCTTATTTCTTTCCTTTCTTTGTCTCTCTTCACATCTGGGCGCCGGGTTTCTCTGGATGTTAACGGCTTGGCTGGAAAGGAATTTGAATGACAGCACCAGGTGTGGAAAAAACATGACAATGGGGAGTCATTTAGCTGTAGGACAGGTGGAGGTTTGGGGGGAGGAGCGAAGTAGGTGTAGGTGAATCTGCTGTACTTAATTGTTAATTACTTGGAACAGGCAGATCCGGCTTCCAATGCCGTCTTGGGTGATCTTGATTTTTACAAGAAGTGAAAAAAATATTGTGTTAGTATGGGAAAAACCCCCATTGTCCCTCAACGCCTCGGTGCTAATCCCAAGGTAGTCGATTTTTCTACCTGGAGATAAGCACCTTTCTACCTGGAGATAAGCACCAAGATGTGAAATTTCACACCTTTTAATGAGGTATTAATTACTTTTCACACCTTTAGGTGTGAAAATTTACCATAAAGGTGTGAATATAACAAATAGGTGTGAAATTTCAAAGGTTCCCACGGTCATTTCGGCGCCTCGCAAAACTCTACGGGGATGAAAACCTCGATTCCAATCCTAACCCCCCAAAACTCCTCATACTCTATGGCAGGTAAAAACCCTGATTTCAACCCTAACCCCAAAGGACCTCATACTCTACAGGAGGTAAAACCCCTGATTTCAACCATAAATCCAATAAAATGACGCAGTTCCAGTATGGCACCATTGTCAGTGCCACAAAAATGCAAGAAGTGGCGCAATTCCAATACGGCGTCATCATTAATGACAAACACACACACACACACACACAAATCCTGAGAATGAAGCCGAAATACAAAAAGTCCAAAATACACCAAAAAAAAATCCAAGAAGACTTGGAACCGAAAACTTTCTTGTAGAATCTACCTGAAATCCTTCGCCGGAACTGTACCATAATTATTCTACGTCTTCCATTGCCCAATGCGCCTGCGCAGAGAAGCTATTATTTCAAATAGAATTTATTTATTTTGGTGGGAAGAATGCCATTCACGATGACTTAAGCAGAGATTATGAGTTAATCTACTAGGCTATATAATAATAATAATAATAATAATAATAATAATAATAATTGCAGGTCCACAATAATATCGCATGTGAAGTATAAAGTCTTTAATAATAAGAGCTTTCGAACCTTGTACTAGGTTCATCTTCAGTCAAGTGAACATTATGAATTTAAAAATCCGTCGAAGTAAACTTCTGAACAGGACAATTCCACAATGACGAACGCAAATGAAGGAAGCGCTCAACAGCCCAACTAGGTAATTCCGTTGTTGTTGTTTGAATTCCTGTTTGCTGTTCTGCTGGAATGTCTTGTGGGCTGTGATGATGCTGCATGGTGTTCCCCTGGCGGCGCGGCTGCAACAATGCTGGAAGTCACGTCCCCCGTGCTGTACTCTGTCTGAGGGAGGAGAGCAGAAGAGGGGGCAGCATCAGGCGGAGGAAAAACAGAGCTTGTCTTAAAATTAAAATTATTAACAAAGTTTTTAAGAATGCAAAAATTGACTAATGGGTCTTCCCCAACGAACGACTTGTTACTGTAAAAAGAAAGCTTCTCCTAAGTTTATGGCAGCGCCTTCCACTAGTCTTCTTGTTTGGACATTGTTATTTTTAAAAATTATGTTAGATCCATCCCAATTCGGTCTATGGTTGTTCTTAAAAGCATGGGAGACTATTGCATTGTTCTGTGCATGAAGTGCATATGCGCGTTTGTGTTCCCTTAATCGTGTTGGTAGTCCTCAAAGAATGTCAGTCAGTGAATTTCATTTTCCACATAATAAAAACAATAACCACCTGACTGGGGCCGTTAATTGACTTATTTTATTAATGCAAACCAATGTATTTTCTTTTCACTTATCTGTGAAGTACCATTGTTCTAAAGACTTTCTTCTTGTGTGACTGGGTCACTCCATAACGGCCCCAGTCAGGTGGTTATTGTTTTTATTGATATGTGGAAAATGAAGTTCACTGACTGACATTCTTTGAGGACTACCGACCCGATTAGGGGAACACAAACGCGCATATGCACTTCATGCACAGAACAATGCAATAGTCTCCCATGCTTTTAAGAACAACCATAGACCGAATTGGGATGGATCTAACATAATTTTTAAAAATAACAATGTCCAAACAAGAAGACTAGTGGAAGGCGCTGCCATAAACTTATGAGAAGCTTTCTTTTTACAGTAACAAGTCGTTCGTTGGTGAAGACCCATTAGTCAATTTTTGCATTCTTAAAAACTTTGTTAAGAATTTTAATTTTAAGACAAGCTCTGTTTTTCCTCCGCCTGATGCTGCCCCCTCTTCTGCTCTCCTCCCTCAGACAGAGTACAGCACGGGGGACGTGACTTCCAGCATTGTTGCAGCCGCGCCGCCAGGGGAACACCATGCAGCATCATCACAGCCCACAAGACATTCCAGCAGAACAGCAAACAGGAATTCAAACAACAACAACGGAATTACCTAGTTGGGCTGTTGAGCGCTTCCTTCATTTGCGTTCATCATTGTGGAATTGTCCTGTTCAGAAGTTTACTTCGAAGGATTTTTAAATTCATAATGTTCACTTGACTGAAGATGAACCTAATACAAGTTTCGAAAGCTCTTATTATTAAAGACTTTATACTTCACATGCGATATTATTGTGGACCTACAATCATTATTATTATTAGGGTAGAGTGGGGTAAAAGGCCCCCGTGGGGTAAAAGGCCTCCCCCTATTTTCTTGCTTATTACATATCATAGCAACTTAGTCAGCTGATCAGTGCAGCAACACCTTCTGCCTGAAGCTTTCTATACCAAACAGCCAGGGAGAACTAGAATGGGACACAGCCAGCACGCATTGTTCTTCTTTGGACACATTTCATGTAAGTATGCGTGTTGTATCAGGGATATCCTGTGCGGACATCTTGTCAGTACTTTAACAACAGTTAATTCAAATGAGAGCAAAGAAATATCTTGCAATGCAATCCAGACTTGAAAACTCAATTGAGGTACAGGTGGATCTAGTTTTCTTAAAAAATTGCAAGTGGGGCAGCAGGAGTATGTCTTCCTCTTATGTTTATATTTGCCTGTAAAATGATGACTTCACTACTTATGATCGGCAGCTCACCTAGATCAATTGCTATATGCACAGCAAATGGATGGTCTAATGCTGATGTTTCTTAGACTGGCTACATCACTTTGTTAAAATTGTTTGCAATTTCAGATGCCCACCACAGTCACAGGGCTTTAGCCAGAGAGAATGGAGTAATCTAAAGAAAATTATTCTACCTTTTTGACTTATATCATTTTTGTTATTATGTAAAACGTATCCATTATTTCTTTTATTTGTATTATTCTTGGTGCTATATAAAAGTGAATTTATTTCCAATTGTGCTGCTACAGCTGTCATGTAGAGGAAGTGTCAATTTATTTTACAATTTTGCTAATTTCAGTTCCTATGAATACCAAAAGGTTCCTAGGTTTTACAATTATTTTCCAACATTATTCTTGAATATTTTTGTGTGGACGGTTGATTTTTTTATATTTAGCAAAAGTAGCCGGCTACTTTTCAATATAAATGGTAGTTTTCATGAAGTACCACAATATCTTAGATATGGGGCAAAAAGCCCCCACCGTGGGCTTCTTACCCCACCCATGGGGTAAAAGGCCACCTTGGTTCTTTTTTTTCAGGTCATGTTTTTACTATCCTAAATTGCTAACAGCTTCTCAAGATTATGATCGTTGATACTCCAATAACAAAGCTTTCTGGAAATATCTCTGTTAGGTCAATAGCTGTAATACTGTAGACTATATAAGTATTTCTCCTTAAGGGGAGCTTCTTACCCAACTCTCCCCTATTATGGCCTAGTAGATTAACTCATAATCTCTGCTTTTTAAACAACACAGAAAGACGCAGAGAAACACACGCCAGTACACACACACACACACACACACACACACACACACATATATATATATATATATATATATATATATATATATATAGATATGATTTTTTTGGGTGTGTGTATGTGTGCGAGTGTATGTGTGTGTGTACGAGAGAGAGCGCGTGCAACCGAGAGAGAGAGAGACTGATGCCCTTGTAGGTGTAATAAAACACAATTAATTTGAAAAATTTAATTCATTATTTTTTGACACTGGTGGGATAACTAGACATCTAATTGAAATAATATTTTTGAAACCACACACTCGGTCATCTTATGTAAATTAGAGAGATATAAAATTAAAGACATGGTTATCTTCAATGTTTTACGAATCTATATTACGAATGCTTTCAATACAATTACCAATTTTTTAAATTCTTCCAATAGCTGAGTTTTAGTGAATTTTTAAAGTTGAGTGACAGTCTCTTAGAGAGTGAAATCTCCTTCACCATCAAAGGTCAAAAATTGAAGGAAAATTGCTTCCATTTGGTGAATAATATGAATCACCTTTCAACAGGAAAATGGTTCAGCGTTTATAAGAGTCAAGATTTACATAGGAATCGTAAACTATTAACTATATATAACATAATTATGGTGATTTAATAAGCAAAGACAGAGATGATGTGAAGACCTGTGACGTCATCAAGTCCTGTCGGTGGAGACTCCAAGGATCCTTCTCAGGATTCAGAGTCTCCAGGAAGGACTTCAGCCTTTGAGGCTCCAAACTCGCTCAGGTGACGTTGCTTACCTACATTTTTTTTCATTTTAGGTGTGTGTATTTATGTGTATAGTATACATATAAGTGAATAGCGTTGTAAAATTAAAACAAATACTGGATAACGAGTCACCTTAGCGAGTTAGGGGACTGGAAGGCTGGAGTCCTACCTGGAGGCTGAATCCAGGGAAGGATCCTCGGATTCTCCACCAACACGACTTGATGACATCACAGATCTTTACATCCTCTGTGACCTTCCTTGTTAAATCACCATAATTATGTTTTATATAGTTATTAGTTTATGATTCCTCTGTAAACCTTGACTCCTATAAGCGCTGAACCATTTTTTTTTTTTTTGAAAGGTGATTCATATTAGGTACCAAATGGAAGGAATTTTCCTTCATTTTTTGACCTTTGATGGTGAAGGAGATTTCTCTCTCTCACAGTTTGTCACTCAACTTTAAAAATGCACTAAGAATCACCTAGTGGCATTATTTTAAAAACTGGTAATTGTATTTGAAGTATTCTTAATATAGAGTCCTAAAACAATGAAAATAACCATGTATTTAATTCTATATCTCTCGAATTTACATAAGATGACCCAGTCTGTGGTTTCCAAAATATTATTTCCATTAGATCTCTGGTTACCCCTAAATCGTCAAAAAAAAATTAATAATATTTTTTAAATTGTGTTGTTTTACACCTACAAAGGTGTCAGTCTGTGTCTCTCTCGGTCGTACGCTCTCTCATACACACACAAACACACACACACACAAAAATCAAATCAATATATATATATATATGTGTGTGTGTGTGTGTGTGTGTGTGTGTGTGTTTGTACAAGCGTGTCTCTCTCTGCGACTTTCTGTGTTGTTTAAAAACACATAAAATCATGTTATATATAGAAGTATGTAAATGCAATTCTATCGATATGTATCGCTAGTTAACCTTGTTCTATACTCTTGGTAATTTCGAGGTCTAAGTATAAATCATTTTAGGTCTAGAACTAAATTAAGAAGATCAACTGATGCTTTAAAGCACCTGCCATCTGTTACAGAAGCAGTGAGAGGAAATCCCTGATAACTGACTTATTTTTTTTAATGCAAAGACCAATGTATTTTATTTTCACTTATCTGTGAAGTACCATTGTTCTAAAGACTTTCTTCTTGTGTGACTGGGTCACTCCATAACGGCCCCAGTCAGGTTGTTGTTGTTTTTATTTTTATGTGGAAAATGAAGTTCACTGACTGACATTCTTTGAGGACTACCGACCCGATTAGCGGGACACAAACGCGCATATGCACTTCATGCACAGAACAATGCAATAGTCTCCCATGCTTTTAAGAACAACCATAGACCAAATTTTGATGGATCTAACATAATTTTTAAAAATAACAATGTCCAAACAAGAAGACTAGTGGAAGGCGCTGCCATAAACTTAGGAGAAGCTTTCTTTTTACGGTAACAAATCGTTCGTTAGGGAAGACCCATTAGTCAATTTTTGCATTCTTAAAAACTTTGTTAAGAATATTAATTTTAAGACAAGCTCTGTTTTTCCTCCGCCTGATGCTGCCCCCTCTTCTGCTCTCCTCCCTCAGACAGATTACAGCACGGGGGACGTGACGTCCACCATTGTTGCAGCCGCGCTGCCAGAGGAACACCATGCAGCATCATCACAGCCGTGGCCACCGAGAGATTTAAGGCCTGATGATTCACCCAGCCATCCTAATCCACGTCAACACTTAGAGGCCATCAGTCAAAGCCTCAAAGGCAGGTAACGGCCTTGAGGTCAGTTTGGGTCGTACCTTGGTGAGGGAAAGAGCTACACTTCTCCGACGAATTAAAGCGTTATTTTCGTAATAATTGTGAAGAAAAAACATGGTAAATAAGTGTAGTGTGCCAAGGTGTCGTGGGAATTATAAAAATTCCGAAAAAAAACATTCTTTTACATTTCCAAGTGATGAAGAACTTCGGCGGAAATGGCTCCTTGCTATCAAAAGAGAAGGATTCACACCAACCACGCACAGCAGGGTAAGTCATTTCCGATTGCGGTTTAAAGTGTGTGTGTGTGTGTGTGTGTGGCTGAATATTGATATATGTGCGTGTGCTAGCATCTATTGGTTAAATCAATATAATGGAACCTACATTGTAACAAACCTGTCGTCAGAAATATTTAAATTTGGTACAGTGGGTTCCTAGTAACATTAGTTTTCAATGTCGACATATTAAAAAAAAAAAGAAAAAAAAAAAAGAAACTTACAGAATAACCGATTAGATTACATAACGAAAACAATGTTAACTTATTGCTTGTGATCTGTTTAACTTAATCTTGTTTAACGAACAATTCTAATCTTTCTAAAACAATGATAATGCTACGTCATATCGTTGAAGAAAACACATATTGTTGCAATAAAAATAAGCGGGAACCATATCAATTACTAATGCTTGTTTACTACTGAACGTTCAAGGTGTGTACGATGTGTGAGTGTGTATATGTTTCAAAATTTTTTGCAATGTTTATGCTTTTACGGTTTATGAAATACACACATGAACAATTCTTGTCATTGAGCATGAATGATGTAAGCGGACAATGTTGAAATGCAGTATATTTCTTTGTAGGTGTGCGAGATGCATTTCCAGTCCGGGACATCATTTGGGAAACTTCGCATTTTGATGAAAAGACGGGGAAGAAAGTCACTGCAAGATTTTTATTTTCAAGCCTCGATTACGTTCTGGTGCCGTACCATCGCTCTTGCCGAATTGCCCTTCATATCTATCCTCTGCTTCCCATGTCAGAGAAACTCCAGAATCGAAGAGAGCGAGGCTTGACGAAAGACATTTACAAACTGCAATGGCGGACAGTATAGCAACCCATAAGCTATACAAGGAAGAGAAATCTTTCAAAAACATAGAAGATCTCGTATCAAATAAATTAGACTTTCTAGACACCTCATACTGGACAGTAGTAAAACGAGAAGGTTATGTAAACATCTGTAGGATTTTGGATCCCCCTGAACATCATATACTCTTGTCATTGATTATAAATGCTGATTTTTCAGTCAGAGCGTTTGCTAGAGGTGTCGAAGTTAAAAAGCTAGGAGATTATAAAGTTCCCTCTCAGGTTAATGACATTGCTCAGTTAGAACTGGTATTGAATAAACTTAAGGCTGTTGATATAGAGCAAAATTCAAAAGATTCTCTTAACGTAATCCTTGTATTGCAGTTGGTTATTTCATTATTGAGAAACATTCGTAACGAAGACTCGAAATTTTTCTCAGCAATCGCATTCATATGTGAGCAGTTGCATTTGATGACCCTTAAAAGGCTAGAATATTCTTCTGAATTTGTAATATTTTCATCACTGCTGTATAACTGTTCGCCTCAAGGGTATAGACTGTTGAGAGATAGTAGTTATATAATCCTCCCTAGTTTTTCGACAATTAAAAGGGTTTTAGTTTCAAAAAACTTCAGTCCATCCATTGAACAACATGACGAAAATTTTCTTGCCTACATTAAGCAAAAATTCAAATCCCTTTCACCTAACGATAAAACTGTAAATCTATTGTTGGACGAAATTCATTTAAAGGCATATTTAGATTATAAAGGGGGTAGCATTGTGGGCTCGGCTTTTGACAGCTGTGCAGCAGCAACCAGTGCAATGGTTTTCATGTTGAACAGCATCACGTCAACGTTCAAGGATGTTGTACATATCATACCCACAAAATGCATCAAAGCTGAAACATTGCATGCCATAATAAGAAAGGTTATAGTAGGTTTAGAAAACATCGGTTTCACTGTACTTGTAGTCATAACGGACAATAATTCTGTCAATAGTAAAGCGATGTCATTTTTTGCTAATCCACCTAAATTATCCATTGTATACCCACACCCTCTGCACATAAGTCGACCACTTTTCTTTATGTTTGATTCGGTCCATATTTTTAAATGCCTCAGAAATAATTGGTTTGGACAAAAAGATAGTAATGAGAAAACAATGAGATTTCCAAAATTTTCCTTTACAATTCGTTATTATGAAAATAATATTGAAATATATTATGCCCCATTAATTACCTTGCAAAAGCTGTACTCTTTAGAGGCAAAATCCCTTTTGAAACATTCATATGGTTTAACACAGAAAGCTTTGTGGCCGTCAAATCTTGAAAAGCAAAACGTTAATCTGGTTCAAAAAATTTTCAATGAATATATTATTGAAGCACTTTTGTCATTTGGAAAGGAAAACTTCTTGCCATTTTCCTCTGAGGTAGCCCATTATATTAAAGTAATTCATACTTGGTGGACGATAATGAACGTGAAGTCAAAGTTCAAAGGCAAAAGATTGAATAATCCGTACGCTACACCCTTAACTAATGAAGATGGAGATAAAAAATACGAATTTCTGAAAAACTTTGACCTATGGTTACAAGTTTGGGATGATATTAAAACAGGTAAAGGGAACCTAACAAGAGAGACGTTCACTGCCATAAAGCATACAACACAAGCAATGATTGGAATAGCAGAGTACTGTATTTCTGAATTAAAAATGGACTATATCTTACCAGGAAAATTTCAAACAGATAACTTGGAAGCAAGATTTAGTAAATATCGTCAAATGTCCGGTGGTAATTATAATATATCTGTAAGGCAGATTTTTGAGTCGGAGAAAAAACTCAGAATGATTTCCTTGCTTAAAAAGAGTTATCTTTGGATGGAAAGCCTGTTAAATTATCTCAGTTTGATGAGAGTAAATGGGATGAAATGAAACCAAATGTGCAGGAAAACTTGGCTATAGACGTAAATGTTGTAAAAAGAGACTTTGATGAGTGTGAAGAAGTTCTTCCAATAATTGTATACTTGGCGGGTTATTGTTGTTACACAGTTGATAAGAGATTAAGGTGTAAATTTTGCAAGGAACTCACTACAGAAACAAGTGATGAAGATTTTCCTCAAAGCCACAATTACATAAACGGTGTCAGCAGAGGTTCCCTCCTACATCCAAGTGCTAGTACTGTAAATATTATCATGTATACATATTTAGTTATCAAAAAGCTAACACAAATGAAAAGTTTTCTAAGCTCTAAAAATCATCGAAATGTGGCTTTGGCAGTAACATTAAAAGCTATAGCTAATGATGATACTGGATTTGCTATTGATACTTGTGACGCAGGACACATCACAGATAAAATTGAAAATATGCTTGTGTGGTCTGCCACAAATTCTCTTTTGAATAATTTTTGTCGTAGAGAAAATGAATATCTGGCTTTTAACAAAAGTGAATGTAAAAAAAGAAAACTGGAAACATTAACAAATTAATTTACTTACATCTAGTTACTTGTTTTTTTATTTATTTTTATCATTATCATAATTAGTACTAATATCATCATCATTATTATTATGATCATTACTATAATTTTTAGAATAAGTTTTTAACAAAACTGAATGTAAAATAAGAAAACTGGAAACATTAACAAATTAATTTACATAAATTTAGTTATTTGTCGTTTTATTTATCTTTATCATTATCATTATTGATATTAATATCATCATCATTATTATTATGATCATTACTATAATTTTTAGAATAAGTTTTTAACAAAACTGATTGTAAAATAAGAAAACTGGAAACATTAGCAAATTGATTTACATGAATTTAGTTGTTTGTCTTTTTATATATATTTATCATTATCATAATTAGTATTAATATCATCATTATTTTTATGATCATTACTATCATTTATAGAATATGCATTGACATGGAATCTTGCTGTTCCCTTTCATTATCTATTCATAACCTGGGTATCTCTTTATTGAATAAATAGTTATTTAATTATTATACATATGTATTACTTCCATCTTTTTATTGAAATTTTCATTATAAACTTTGTTATTAATTTTTGGAATAACAACCTGAATGCGCTACTTCACTGTTTTCCGCTTATCTCCGGGAGGAAAAGGGTAAGGAAAGAACCGCGCGACCATGGCCTCTAACCTCTACGGTCACAGACCATTGACCAGGCCTTCAATCTCTCGGTGGCCACGTCACAGCCCACAAGACGTTCCAGCAGAATAGCAAACAGGAATTCGAACAACAACAACGGAATTACCTAGTTGGGCTGTTGAGCGCTTCCTTCATTAGCGTTCGTCATTGTAGAATTGTCCTGTTCAGAAGTGAGAAGTTTACTTCGACGGATTTTTAAATTCATAATGTTCACTTGACTGAAGATGAACCTAGTACAAAGTTTGAAAGCCCTTATTATTAAAGACTTTATACTTCACGTTCGATATTATTGTGGACCTGCAATCATTATTATTATTATTATTATTATATTATTATTATTATCATAGCCTAGTAGATTAACTCATAATCTTTGCTTAAGGCATCGTGAATGGCATTCTTTCCCAAAAATAAATTCCATTTGAAAACAATAGCTTCTGGGCGCAGGCGCATTGGGCGAAGGAAGACGTCGAATAATAATGGTACAGTTCTGGAGAAAGATTTCTGGTAAATTCTACAAGAAAGTTTTCGGTTCCAAGTCCTCATGGATTTTTTTTAAGGTGTATTTTGGACTTTTTGTATTTCGGCTTCATTCGCAGGATTTGTGTGTGTGTGTCTGTCTGTCATTAACGATGACGACGTATGGAATTGCGCCACTTGAATTTTTGGGGCACTGACGATGGTGCCATACTGGAACTGCGTCATTTTATTGGATTTATGGTTGAAATCAGAGTTTTTACCTCCCGTAGAATATGAGGTCCTTTGGGGTTAGGGTTGAAATCAGGGTTTCTACCTGCCATAGAGTATGAGGAGTTTTGGGGGGTTAGGGTTGGATCCGGGGGTTTTCATCCCCGTAGAGTTTTGCGCTGCGCCGAAATGACGTGAGGACCTGTGAAACTTCACACCTATTTGTTATATTCACACCTCTACAGTCAATTTTCACACCTAAAGGTGTGAAAAGTAATTAATACCTCATTAAAATGTGTGAAATTTCACACCTAGGTGCTTATCTACAGGTAGAAAAATCGACTACCTTGGGATTAGCACCTAGGTGTTGAGGGACAATGGGGATTTTCCCCTACTTGTGTTCATTTTATTTTACTGATTTCTTAACCTGAGGGCTTCGACGTGCATCTCGTGTATGTGCGTTACAATATATAATTCATATTATATATATATATATATATATATATATATATATATATATATATATATATATATATATATATATATGTGTGTGTGTGTGTGTGTGTGTATGTATGTACGTATAGAGAGAGAGAGAGAGAGAGAGAGAGCCATATACTCTGTTTACATTGCATGTCACGTTCCAATGCCCGTGAAAGAATTATATAACTACACATGTATATATATATATAGCTTTAAAAATCACTGAAGATGCACACGACTTTTTTTTCTTTTTTTGTGCCCCGACGATTGCCCGAATAATGGCGAAAGCGCTTGGTACTGACCTTCTGCTTATCATCTAGCTGTGGTGTTCGCTTATATATATACAAAAATACATTCAATCTATCAAATGAGTGATTTTTCGCAACATGCGTCTGCCAGTGACGTTGAATATGATGCCATCACAGATAACAGGTTCCACCATCTTGAGCTGCAGCACGTCTCCATTAATCAGCATGAGAACATCATTCAAGGAGGAAATATTGCCCCACACTCGTGCTATTTATGATGCGCGCTGTGGTAATGCCCTAATATTGAGCCACTCCATGGAGGAGGACTCACTTCGCCTGCTGGAGGCAGAGTTGCCACTGCACCAGGTGTTGTGTTTGTATTAACTTTGTATTAACTTTTCCGAAGCTGAATGGCTGTTGTTAAGCAAGATCTCAAAGCCGCCGGTTTGAATAGACAATTTTCTTTTTAGGACAAAGGCCCAGCGCTGGGACCTATGATGTCATTCACCGCTGAAATGGAAATTGACAGTAAAAGGTTTGAAAGGTGTAACAGGAGGAAAACCTCAGAGCAGTTGCACTATGAATCAGTTGTTGGGAGAGGGTTGAGAGTAAGATGAAGAAAGAGAATATGAAAGGAGGTAAGTAAAAGGAACGACAGTGGTTGCAGCCAGGGCACGAACGCACGCTGCAAAGAACCTTAAGTAATGCCTGCAGTGCACCGCATGAGGTACACTGATGGAACTAACCCCATATGGAATCACAGCCGTCAGTGCACCTCATACAGTGCACTGTAGGCATTACTTAAGGTTCTTTCCAGCGTCCCTTTGTGCCCTAGCGGCGACTGCTTCCATTCCTTTTACTGTACCTCCGTTCATATTCTCTTCTATCTTGCTATCCACCCTCTCCTAACAATTGTTTCCTAGTGCGACATCGAGGTCTTCCTCCTGTTACACCATCCAAACCCTGATACTCTCAAATTTCCTTTTCAGCGCTAAGTTACATCATAGGTCCAAGTGCTTTGGCCTTTTGGCCTAAATTCTATATTCCATCCCAATTCATATCTCGTATCTAACAACTAAATGAAACCAGTCCTCATCACTTCACCATCAGCGTTATTCCAATAAATATATTCCAATCTGAAGACGCTGCATCCATATCTAATTAAGGTCGTGCCTTTGAACAAACACCCAAAACTAAATTCCATTTTCCATATCTCCCCTGGACTCAAATTTGGAACGCCATCTGTAGAAGACAGGTCTCTGTCTCTCCTTCTCGTCTGTCGCAACTTAATTCCTCACCTTCTTTATGCTCCCAATTATTCTCCCCATTTCCGATTCTCACACGTCCTCGCTTCAAGGTTTTTCCGCCCTTAGCTAATTACCAAAGCTGCTTTTTTTTTTAATACACTCCCTCCTTCGAGAAACAAAGGCAATCGCATCTTTACGGGTAATACGTCCGGTCATACCCCTGTCATCCGCAATAGCTCTCAGCGAAATTTACTTTTTAAACATTTCCTGCTCACGATATATTCATTTGCCTCCCCTCTCACTTTCTTTGACACGTTTCCGTTATGAGATTCTGTTTTATGTATGGTAGTGATGTTAATATCAAATGAAAACCAAACGGGAAGCATTCGAGTACAGAGATTAATATTATTCGGATTAGCATATATATACACATATACAGCACTTTTAAGATAATAAAAGGAGCCCATAAAAACACCAGAATATAGAAAGAAAATACTATATTTCAGAGACTTTCTATATTTTGGCATTTTATGGGCTCCTTTTATTAGATGGAATTGTGTTGTAACAGAACATTTTTACCAGTCATATATATGTCTGAACATTTTTACCAGTCATATATATGTCTCTGTGAGAGTCGTATAGCGAACTATTTAGTGAGTAAATGACATTGTCGGGACCTTAAATACAGTGGAAGTATATAACTTCCTATTGATTCATTCAACTCATACAACAGGGAGTTGCAACACGGTGTATTATTTAATATACCACAATGAAAATCTTTTAAATTATAAGCCACTTTTCCGAAAGAATTCTATCTAACTTTGCAAACTTTCTTGAACGCGTGAATATCTTAAAAGTTTTAATTCCTTTCAAAGCAGAAAAGCTTCACTTTACATATGTACCAGTAGCTGGGACCTCCAAAATAATGAACTTCTCTCCTTTTCGTGCAAATATATACTCAAAATTAACAAGGCGTGATCCGATCGCGTGTGTGCTAAAATCTAAGGTCAAATATACCCTTGTTTCACCAACAGAAACTAAAATAAATACACTACATTTTATTAGAAATAACTGTACCGTATTGTTTAACATGCATACTACTTATGTTTTTACATTTTCATTCTCATAAATGAAACATAAATATCCTATCCTAAAATTCCTGTATCTTAAACTCAACCTGAAACACCTTTTTTCAGACATTTCTAGGCTTTTCCAATGGACGCAAACAAGAACAACATCATCAACAATAAAGGAGTCTGTACGTTTACTCCCTGAGTAAGCGATTACTTGATACCTGGTTCAGATATTAAGTGTTTCTTTAATTTTTCGTTAATCGCCAATGTGTATATACATGGAATCCATCCCTTCCTGGCAATGCTTCCAGTATTTTGAGATTTGACGAAATAAAATATGTAAATTATACACACAGACACACACACACACACACATACATATATATATATATATATATATATATATATATATACATTATGTACATTTATATACATATATATACATACACACACACACACATATATATATATATATATATATATATATATGTGTGTGTGTGTGTGTGTGTGTGTGTGTATATATATCTATATATATATATATATATATATATATATATATATATATATATATATAGATGTGTGTGTGTGTGTGTGTGTGTGTGTGTGTGAATTTTACCACATCACCGTGATTCATATACAGGCATTCACCTGCAAATGTCCTTTCATATCCAATTCGCTCTACCTCGGAAACAATACATTCTCATATAAGGTAACCGAAGGGGAATTTTTTAGTGGATAATAAGTCCGAGACAATAAAACATTGGACGCAAATTTTACCTATGTAAGCTCAATAATAACTACTCTTTGACTTAACAAAAAGTGAAAAGAATCACCAACCAAAATCATGTTGCTTACACTAATCACATTAAACACTAAAGTCAAACAAAATATAAGCAATACTGAGAAATACAAAGAAAGACTGACAGCCAAGACTCTCGGCGTAAGGAATTCCTTTCCTTACCAATAGGTAACCCCAAAATATTATGAAACAAAATTACTTATATCTAGATAGGATTCAGGTTTAAATCGTCTTTTCGCCTAACAACAAGATTCTATCAGGGCCTGCTCCCAGAATAACAGGTTCTTAAACCATTGCTTAGAGCAATAATAGATCAGTGATAAAAGGCAAACAACCATTTATAAATGAGTCCTGAACTAGACAATTGAATGAAACAAGGTTCGGCTGCCTATTAGCCCACTCTCCTCTTGACTGCGTTCCATGGCTGCTATCAAACTATGCATACGTAGTTCATAGGTTAAGAGCATACACCAGCAACAATGACTGGTGCATCAAGCTTCGTACACACCAGTAACAATTACTGGTGCGTCAAACCTGGTAGACACTGCGTGATTGAATCGAGAAAATGCGCAGTCATGAAATTGTCGTAACATGTCAAGCAAACAAGGGCAACGTTTACCATGAATTTTCTTAGTGCTTTCTAGTGTAAGCATTCACAAACATTAATCTGTGGACTCCCCTTACAGCTTCTTACGCGAATTCGCCTCGAGAATGTGGATTAACTTAAGAGGATAAAAAGAATTCCATAAATATCTCACTCACTTCTTGAGAACCTTAAGGAACTCAATCAACACAAGAAATTCAACAGCAATTTCCCAAACGAATTAAAATAGAAATATTTGAACTCCTCCGGGAACAAGGGTTAGTTTCATTTGGGGACGTTCTCAGTAATAAGTCATTCTCACGATCTCATTTGCTAATGGGTAGTCTCAAAGCACCACAAGTTCTTCCTAAGCTGTTTATCTGCCTACGTAAGGGGCACGTGTTCTAACAGCGAGCAGATAATGCTGATGATTACTGCTCTAATCTCTTTATACGTCCTGAATGTTATGAGATAAGAATCTTATATTTTTACAGAGCCAGATGAACTCCAGAGTGAAGTGCATTTAATAAACAGATGTTATGAAGCCTTTCGCTGAGAATTCCAGAATTCCTCAGAGCAGCCAGTCGGTGGCCGTACCCAGCGACTGTTCAAAATGAGCTTAATAACACCATTACATAAAGGCCAATCTGAGAAGTAAACCTCGCGGACTCAAAAGATTTAGTACCATTGATGCTGGTAGCATCAGTTTATAATAAAAGTTGAAGTGGTACGGAGTGAAAATGTTATACCAGAAGCACCAAGGCGCGATCCGACTTCCAGCTGACTCGGGGCACGTGCTAAAATCTACGGTTTATTAGCGCGTTGTCTCAGCAACGAAAATTGAAACGAATACTCTGTATTTTACCAGAAATAATTGTTCTGTATTGTTTAACAGGCACATTATTTATTTTTTACTTTTTTATTCTAATAAACAAATCATAAATATCCTTATCCTAAAAAAAAAAAGGAAGGAAGGAAGAGTAATGAAATATGGTAAGTTCAGTTAAGTTGAGTTGAAAACAGAATTTAGGCCAAAGGCCAAGCACAGGGACCTATGAGGTCATTCACCGCTGAAATGAAAATTAACAGTAAGAGGTTTGAAAAGTGTACCAGGAAGAAAACCTCAAAAGCAGTTGTGAAGTTGTGAGACGAATCTCCTTCGTCAAAGACAATTGTATCAGTTACAAGACTTGCCTGGTCTTCATTGACTGTTACTCGGTTGGAGAGCACAGCAGAAACTCTAGAAATAAAATAACATTTTCATTCGCTTTCCTCTTCGAAATCAAGATTTCTTTGTAAATGGAGAATGCAAGATATCTTTGATTCAATAAAGGACATAAATCTTGCAATGAAGTTGAATGTTCATCTTAAACGTTTTCGTTGTCCTCGATGAAATAGATTCTCTTAAAAGAATACTATTCTGATCGCCGATCTCCTCAGCTCTCACCCTCTTACGGGCTGCTCTAAGAGCAAGAGCCCGTGCTGGCTTAAGGCCAGCTTAATCTTCAACACCGTCATCTCACTCTCTCAAGCTGCGCCAGTGAATGAAGCAAGTGAGCCATCTCTTTGCAGATCTTTTTCCAATCATTTTTTAGCAAAACACAGACGTACACCCCAAGCACAATACACAAATAACACCTGGCTAGACTTCATTTCAAAGGCGCTTCCGAATCCACTCGCAAATTTATGGTTTTCCATCTGGCGATGCATGAGACAAAACAGAAGATTTCTTCGCCATCACAGAATGCGCGCTTTGTAAATGATTCTTTCCTATTTAACTCTGTTTACGCTGATGATCATAAGCTCCGTTTGTGTCGCACTTTCTTTAATTAAACTGCAATATTTTCCATTTCCGACCGTCTTGCTGAAAACAGTCTAGGCTTTGCTAACGAGGCTCCGGAGGTCCTCCAGTTCACGGTTCCTCGAGGCTGAAAAAAAAAATACTCGATCTCCTCAATCTTTTGGAATAATCTGTGTGTTACAAAGGTCTTCTAAAAGGGTGGATAATAACTGAATGAAATGGTTCGAGGAAGAAGTATAATACTGGGATGCAACTACTTACACGGATGGAGACAGATTAACTGGGATTACATAGTTGGGTACAAGTGGTCTTTATTGTCCATTAGCACAAGCGCAAACGAGAGAGAGAGAGAGAGAGAGAGAGAAAGGGGGAAAGATTGAGTGTAACCAGTTTGCCTTAACGCAATGGCTAAACGCATACCAAAATGTTAAATACCTTCGCTGGTAATAGTTTGGTGTCAGCGGATAGGTAACATTTGGTGGCAGGCGGTTTAAGAGGCTTTTCATATATTTTATGAGCTGTAGGTACGCTAACAAAGAGACTGGTGACCAGTTAGACATAGATGTTTTTGTTTGTTAGGAAAAGGGGTTATAATCATGTGACAGGCATAATATATATATATATTATATATATATATATATATATATATATATAATATTATATATATATATATATATATATATTATATATATATGGATATATCATATATAGATATATATATATATATATATATATTATATATATATAATATCTATATATATATATATATATATATATTATATAATATATATATATTTATTATATATATATATATATATATAAAACTACTATATGATATATATAGATATTATATATATATATTAGTTTATATATAATTATAACATAATATATATAATATATATATATATATATAATATATATATGTAAATGCAATTCTATCGACATGTATCGCTAGTTAACCTTGTTTGATACGTTTGGTGATTTCGAGGTCTAAGTATAAATCATTTTAGGTCTAGAACTAAAATAAAGAAGATCAACTGATGCTTTACCTGCCATCTATTACGGATGCAGTGAAAGGAAATCCCCGAAAACTGACTTATTTTTTAATGCAAAAACCAATGTATTTTCTTTTCACTTATCTGTGAAGTACCATTAATCTAAAGATTTTCTTCTTGTCTGACTGGGTCACTCCATAACGGCCCCAGTCAGGTTGTTGTTGTTTTTATTTTTATGTGGATTAGGGGAACACAAACTGCTTATGCACTTCATGCACAGAACAATGCAATAGTCTCCCATGCTTTTAAGAACAACCATAGACTGAATTGGGATGGATCTAACATAATTTTTAAAAATAACAATGTCCAAACAAGAAGACTAGTGGAAGGCGCCGCCATAAACTTAGGAGAAGCTTTTTACGGTAACAAGTCATTCGTTGGGGAAGACACATTAGTCAATTTTTGCATTCTTAAAAACTTTAAGAATTTTAATTTTAAGACAAGCTCTGTTTTTCCTCCGCCTGATGCTGCCCCCTATTCTGCTCTCCTCCCTCAGACAGATCACAGCACGGGGGACGTGACGTCCAGCATTGTTGCAGCTGCGCCGCCAGAGGAACACCATGCAGCATCATCACAGCCCACAAGACGTTCCAGCAGAACAGCAAACAGGAATTCGAACAACAACAACGGAATTACCTAGTTGGGCTGTTGAGCGCTTCCTTCATTAGCGTTCGTCATTGTGGAATTGTCCTGTTCAGAAGTTTATTTCGATGGATTTTTAAATTCATAATGTTCACTTGACTGAAGATGAACCTAGTACAAGGTTCGAAAACTCTTATTATTAAAGACTTTATACTTCACTTGCGATATTATCGTGGTCTTGCCATCATTATTATTATGGCCTAGTAGATTAACTCATAATCTCTGTTTTTTAAACATTATATATATATATATATATATATATATATATATATATATATATATATATATATATATATATATATATATATACTTTGATATGATTTTTTTGGGTGGGTGTGTGTGTGTGTGTGTGTACGAGAGAGCACGCGACCGAGAGAGAGAGACTGAAGCCCCTGTAGGTGTAATAAAACACATTTAATTTGAAAAATTTTATTAATTATTTTTTTACAATAGTGGGATAACTAGACATCTAATTGAAATAATATTTTTGAAACCACAGACTCGGTTATCTTATGTAAATTCGAGAGATATAAAATTAATATTTTACGATACTGACGAGAAAACTCTAAAAGAAAATTGTAAAATATACGAAGCAACTTACTTAGAAAGTGTACAAGGAACCCACCAGACAGGGAATCATCCCAATGGAAGACTACGTCAAACCAAACAAAGTTAGCAAAGTAAACATAACCCCTGATAGCTGATCGCGAAAGATCAGCTTTCGTCTGATTCCTGTATCTGTCTCTTTATCAAATTTCTCCATTCAAGCTCTGACTATCACAACTTCGTCTCCCGTTTCCTATATCCTATGCCTTTGCCCCTTGGCTTCAAAGCCACTCAAGCGATATGGATTAGGACAACTGCGAGACCGGGGCTTCAATAAATCCTTTGAGTTCTACCTTTGGGTATTACCTCTTAGGGAGGATTAGTATCTCCTTGAAGACAGCACTAGTTTCAAGATCAAACTCTCTTCACTTCATCTCATCAGTACTGTTTGGAAATGGCACTTAGAATACAATAGAATAGAATGTGGAATTCAGGCCAAAGGCCAAGCACTGGGACCTACGATTCATTCAGCGCTGAAAGTGAAATTCAGAGTAGATAGGTATGGAAGGCGTAACAGGAGGAAAACCTCAAAAAAGTTGCACTATGCAACAATTGTTAGGAGAGGTTGGAAAGTAAGAATGAATGGAGGCACAGTAATAAGAATGAAAGGAGTTGCAAGCTAGGGACCGAAGGGACGCTGCAAAAAACCTAAGTAATGAATACAGTGCACCACGTGAGGTACACTCACGGCACTAACCAAACCCCCACACGGAGGTAATAGCAGTTAGAAACAATGGACAACAGGACATTATAGCTGCCTGTCACCTTTTGAGAAGCCCTTAGCCAAAGGCATTCCTTCTACGGTTGGAAGGAGTTCCTTGTTGGACGAATGGGTTATATGTGCTCGCCTACCGATTCGGTAGTCTCGAGTTCGATTCTTCTCTCTGCCAAAGAAAGCTGTAGGTTCCGCTGCTAAGTACCCGGTTGGTTCCTAGCCACGTAAAAAATGAAATACCTAATCCCTTGGGACAGCCCTAGGAGAGCTGTTAATCAGCTCAGTGGTCTGGTTAAACTTAAGATATACTTAACTTACGGTTGGAAGGAGCCATTTGCGACCCGTTCTACCTCTTTCGAGACAAAATTCAAAACTTTGATATCATCACATCAAGTTAATGATACTCTTAATAGTACTATTAAGAGTATCATTAACTTGATGCCTTTTGCATCATTCAATCCCGTCAGCGTCGAAAATGATGACTCACCAAGTTCTTGGGAACTGATATTTTGCAATATTCTCTTAAGGCAATCGATTCTAAGCGCAGAACCTAAATTCAACACGAATCTGTATACAGCACAGACGATATCAAGTTGTATCTCTTTCTTGATATCTGAGTGTTCAACGTCGACTTTCTATCGTTGCTTCTAAACCGCTGGGCCAGGTTCAAATCCTGGTCAGGGAAGAGGCACTTATCAGTTGTAATGCACTTCGGGTGTAAGTTGTTCCTAAGTATAGCGAATTCCAAACACACACACACACACATATAATATACATATATGTATGTATATATATATATATATATATATATATATATATATATTTATATATATATATATACATAAGTTCCAACATCATTTTATGACCTGCATGGCCTAGTTGGAAGTGGCCTTGCCTTTAAATTGAAGGACCTGGGTTCGATCCTGATGCGATTTAGGAATATATATATATATATATATATATATATATATATATATATATATATATATATATATACTTAACCTAATTCAGTCCCCTATATGGAAGTGAGTTGTGCAAAATGACAAAAGCAAAAGTTGCTGCTAATCTTCCTACATGAACACTGCAGCAAATATATCACGCGTCACAACATCGATGAGGTCCCTCACTGGACGAGTGGGTTACATGCTCGCCTACTGCTTCGGTAGTCCCGAGTTCGATTCCCCACTCTGCCAACGTGGAATCAGAGGAATTTGTTTCTGGTGATTAGACATTTATTTCTCGATATAATGTGGTTCGGACCACATATTAGGCTGTAGGCCCCGTTACTAGGTAAGCAACCAGCCACGTCAAAAATTTCTAATCCGTCGGGCCAGCCCTAGGAGAGCTGTCTATCAGCTCAGTGGTCTGATTAAACTATGATAGACTTTAAACATCGATGATGGCAGAATCGAAAAATGCTTCCAACAGAATATCACAGCAACGCATCACACTTAAAAAGAGGAAAGCTTTACTATATCACCCATCACACGTTGTGTATCACCCGCTACTCCAGAAAGCGAAACAATACGCCCCCAACTGAGTGAGGTTAAATTCATTAAGTGAGATAATTGGAAAAGTTTCCATTTTGCTTTCGCAGTTCAGCTCCCCCATCATTAACTCCCCACAAATTTGATTCTAAGTTTTAATGGAAATAGGCCTCACGATGATAATGATGATGACGTTGGATGTTTTGATCGAGCAGCCGCGGATTTCTCGGTCAGTCTCCGTCATCTTTTCCCTCCTTGAGAGAGTCTCCGTCATCTTCCCTCCTTGAGAGAATCAGAGACAGAAGCAAAAGGGTTTTCGTGGAGCCGTCAATACGTCAATGATGATGTTTTGACTTGAAACGATTTACCGGTGTCGTCAGCATCTCCTTCAGTAAAAATAATCAAATCAAATCAAATAAAATAAAATGTTGAATTTGAAGTCTTCATTTCAGATGTACTCTTGCATATCCAAGTGTATCTACGAATGTGTGTGTGTGTGTGTGTGTGTGTGTGAAGAATATTCACTACATACCTCTACAATACAAAGTACCCTTTTCAACAACAAGCCAACTCTTTTTAATAACAAATAACAAGTCCCATTATTTCGTGTAACCAAAACAACTTGGCCAAATTTCCATGTTGTATGAAGGATATTTATTATAAATCTCTTTACAATACAAAGTACCCCTTCCAACAACAAAGCGAATTATCTTTAATAAATAACTAGTCCCAAAAGGCATTCTTCGGTCAAACATTATTTCTTTTAATTAATAACCAAAACAATTTGTGATTAGCACGCCATAGCCAAATTTCCAGGAAGAATGCGCATATATACCGAATTTCCCAACTCCCACAGCTCCCTTATCCTGTCCTGGAACGTTCCTCTAACCAGTTGGTTCCCAACGTGGGTTTGTATTTGTTTGTTTGTTTGTATGGTGTTTTTACGTTGCATGGAACCAGTGGTTATTCAGCAACGGAACCAACGGCTTTACGTGACTTCCGAACCACGTCGAGAGTGAACTTCTATCACCAGAAAAAATACACATCTCTCACCCCTCAGTGGAATGTTCGAGAATCGAACTTGCAGCCACCGAGGTGATAGGCCAAGACCATACCGACCATACCACTGAGGCGCTATCCCAACGTGGGGTAACGGGGGTTAATTTGATTTTTAAGTGTGGGTAGTGTGGTGGTGGTGGTGGGGGAGGGGGGGGGGGGGGAATTCGAGAATGTTTAAACCACGTCAATGGCCTTTTAGGCGTCCTCCACGAGAATATGAGAATTACGGTATATCAGCTCAGGGGGCATCAAGATTGTAGGGAGACTAGGTGGGCCATAGCCGAAAAAAGGTTGGGAACCACAGGTCTATAGAATGAAAAATGTATATCAAGCTAAAAAAAAAAAAAATAAAAAAAAAAAAAAACAGAAACAAAAACTATCTATATTAAGACCTTAAGACGAAGATTCTTCACCTCTCTCTCTCTCTCTCTCTCTCTCTCTCTCTCTCTCTCTCTCTCTCTCTCTCTTCTTCGGCTGCATATTAATCAGAAAATACATATGAAAATTACGTATATTCTGTGTACCTGAACGGACATTCGGTAACTACATTAAATAAATCTTTTATCTCTAAGTGTGAAAACCGACTGACTGATTGATTTACAAGTCTAGCTAAACCTGGCGTCACGTAAGCTGCGTTATTGACGCCGTAATAACATTTAAGTGAGACTAAAAAGGTAAGTTTTATGAGTTTCAAAAAAGACATATCTAAATATCTAAAATACATACATGCATATATATGTATATATATACATACACACACATGTACATATATATATACATACATAGAGCGTGTATTTATCATTTAAAATCTGAGGATACCCATCTCCTTCACAAAGATATATAACTGCGCTGTATTACAAACTTCTCCGAGAATTGTACCTAGGATAAATTGTCCTTCTCTGTTAAGTCCCCAGGGACAGGAATCTATGTCTGCAGACTTCCAAGACTAGGACGGTCGACCAGCAAATGTCTCACAGACGCAAAGGAAGATTTTAATCTGACAATTCATGAACAAGAAGCTATCAAATTTTCGCTTATTCGAGGAGAAAGCCTTACAAACTACAAACTCGATTTCTAGGGACGCGTAAAAGCAAATCTAGGGAAATCGCGACCAAAGGGAGTCTCCAATGCTGAACGAAAAATGAAGATTACGGCCACTTCTGCTGTAGGACCTCTTAAGGTCCCTATCGAGGGCTGTGGACGACTAGGACATGCAAATGCTTTTATGCCCATTCATTCTCATCCCACGTTCCAGACTCTTTTTTTTTTTTTTTTCCATTCTCCTAGTTTTTATGTCCCAACCAACAATGATTTTTCGACTTCCTGTTATGTACCATGGATGACTTTCCTCGTCTTTGAATCAGGTTGCCTGAAATGCGTAAATACGTTGCCCCTTTGTTTGTTTGTATGGTGATTTTGCATTGCGCGGAACCTTG
>NC_061102.1:48841976-48891976 GCF_015104395.2 Macrobrachium nipponense | reverse complement strand
TAGTGACGAAAAGTATCAATACTTCACAATTAATTCCAAAGTTCACAGTTGTTATTTTCAAGGAGTTTGTAATTTCTTGTAAAATCTCTGTGAAATCTTAGCATATGGTAGATGCACCACAACCTTGTCCTATAAAATATAGTCTTAGTTTCCAGCTGATATAATTTTGAAATTTTCACTCCTACGTTTTCTTTCCTGTTAATGTTTAGTAAAACACTGGTTATCGTGCCTGGGAAATAATAAGAAGCATGATCAAACCTTTATTACTTTTCTAATTGACTTTTTAAAACTTTATTATTGAATATCTGTGAGTTTTACTCTATATCTACAGTAACTAAGTCAGGGTAAGGAGGAGGAGGGTTCACGGAGGTTAAGCCAAAAAATAACTTTGTTCCGACTTCGGGTAGAAGGCAGCCTCATATTCCACTAACATTTATGGCAGGTTAAGTTGGAAGGTCAAAGGGTGGAAGTCCTTAGTCAGGTAGAGCCTAGAATAATTAATTTGATCAGGGAAGGTTAGGCCATCGCATATCCCTGTGATCTGATTTCTTACCACAAGTGCAAGAGTTATATGTAGTACTGTATGCAGTACTTTTCAGTTTTACAGTGCAGACTCATAAGATATATTTTATTAGACTGTCAGCTTTAATTTCTTTTGTGGAAGAATCCACTGATGATATATTGGTTAATTTCGGAGAGCTAGTCCCCCTATAGCACATAAATCCTAGTTGACTAGGGCTAATGACCACTATCATCACCCAATGATTAAAAGTTCAAGCTGAATTTCACAGATGTCCTTAACATCAAGCCCTTAGCATCATGCATGATGAAATCAATTTTGATGTTATCTGTGGTTTATGCATTTGTGACTCTCCTGAACAACCAGATTAAATATTCAAACTTTCATACCACAGAATACTCCCATTCCAAAATTAAGTCAACATTATATCAGAGGTACTTGGCATCATGGAACATCAGAGGTGATGAAGAGACATGATGGTTTATGTGCTATATACATTTTCTACCTTTCCAAAGAACCACACAAAATAATATACAATTTCATACCAGACAAAACCCTCACTACAAAACTAACAAAGCAATACTTAAAGGTGGGTAGAGGTTCTCTAGGTAGGTACCTCCTGAAAAGGTAGGGCCAAGCACCCTAAGTATAAAAAAAATATTAAACATTCTTTTATTTATTCTACTCTAATATACAGCAACTAGGTTAAGTTACATGGGAGGATCCATGGGGTTGGATGGCATGGGGTAGTGTGTGGTGGGGGATGGGGATGGGGGCAGGGTGGGGGGTGGGGCGGGTGTTGGAGTTGGCATTGCCCTCACATAATCTAAGGCATTCTATATCAGGTTAGGCTTGGGTTTACAGGGGGGAATCCTGCTCTGTGTAAGGCAGGTCCTGGTTCTTATGTCATGTATGTTAAAGTAGAATGTATCCTTATTACGTATTGGCTTTGTAACAGTTACATACATCATATCTTTTATAGCTATTGATTATATATGTGAACCAATGGTCCCCTCCAAGGCCCTGCTATAATCATCAGATACAGGGTAGTGAAAATACAGTGCAAATACAAGTGGTCAAAATGCATAGAACACTTCAGTGAAAAAAATAAACATGATTCATGCATAAAAAGAAATTTATTTACTATAATTACAAAATAGCCCACTTTTATCTAAGAACATTTGATGTTGAATCTCATATTCTCATAAATAAAGTTCTGAGCTCCAAGACTTTTAGGATTAAACTTTCATGGTGTAGCCTGTTTTGTTGACCAAGTTTACTACTCTACTTTGTACTTATAAGTAACTTTGACCAAAGCCTAGGGTACGTAGTGATGGAGAAAACTGGTTCCAAAGAGCACTGACTCTTAAGAACTGATGTAGGATGTATGTTAAATGCTGAGATACAACCAATTTTTTAAATAAGTTTTTGGTAACATACTACTTTGAACCTTATTTTATTCCAACTATATATCTTCTGTTTTATGCATTCCTAACCAATTATACTCTTAATGCAAAAACACATGTTTTCCTCTCCTCCCTACCCAACAATTATGAAGGGCAGCAGGAGCAAACCTGGATTTTTCATGGTAGGCAAAACCAAAAATGAGAGCAATGTACCAATCAGAAAGTATGAATTGCAAAAATTACATACTAAGCAACCTAAAAATGTATAATTCGTGCAAATCAACAGTAAGTTACAAAAAACTATATTGTACATTGTAGCAAGGACAATTATAAGTGTACATCCTAACTTTACATGCCCTAACCCACACCTCACCAACCTTTGAAGCTAGAAGAGCCATTTATTCAGAAAATCATTAAAACATAGTAGTACTGTCACCAATAAAATTAATGACTATAATATGCTTTTAAAATTGAATAGAATTCAAACAAATAATGTCTTAAGAGTGTTACATAATTTCTTTGTTTTAAATGAATAAAAAGATATTTGTTTAGCTTTTGGACCTGCACAAGTGTCTTGAATGAGCTGCAGGTTGGCAATCCCTGCCCTAACCTAACTGCTAGGATGCAAGGTCATATTCCGAGTACAACTAAATACTGCACCGCAGCCTAGTTCCTGTTAGTCGACCACCAGAGTATGTATACACCCCTTCTGTTTATGTTTAAGATATTTTTCATCTTTTGTTCATGTTTTCATCTTCATCCCTAAAGCAGTGGTTCCCAACTGACCTAGCCTAGACAGTTATATCAGCTATGGCAAGAGTAAAATACAAGGAGACATCCTAACCTAACTTAAGGCGCCTAGTCCTCTTTGACAGTCATAAACTACATGCATAACACTAAACCTATGCATCCTTAGACTAGGCTAATGTGTGTGCAGTCATATGAGCATCAATTTTCATGGATTAAAGAACTGAAACTACAAATACTATGATATTGTAATAACAACTAGTTTGCAGAGATTTTAAAATTGGTAACTTTTTGGGAAGGCTCCAGCCAGCCATTTCGGAAGTCTCTGGCCAGCCATTTTGGAACATGCCAGCCAGTCATTTTAGAAGACTCTAGCCAGCCATTTTTGCATGAAAAACCTAAAAGTACCAAGCTAGCTTTACCTAGGGGTCTTGATACTGGTTACAATTTTGCCATAGCCTATTAGCTATGGAGAGGCCGTGGGGGCGGGGGGAGTCTTAGCTTCTTTCCTAATTTTATATTTTCCTCAGTTATTAAGCATTTGCGCAGGTAATGTGTTGAGAGCAATTTTTTTGTTTTGATGCGTTTTACCCAAGAAAAATATAAATTACCATGTGGGCTGGAGTGTTAGAAAAAAATGACCTTAAAATGATGCACCCTGGAAGGTCACACAACTAGCCTTCCCCAAGGGGCAAAGGCAGATGATGATTTGCATTAAATAAAGAGCTTAGGCCAAAGGCCAACCACTGGGACCTATGAGGTCATCTAGGGCTGAACCGCAAACTGACAGTAAAAGATGTATAACAGGAGGAAGACCTTTTGCAGTTACACTATATGAATCAATCGTTAGAAGAGGGTGGATAGCAAGACAGAAGAAAGAATGTGAAAGGAGGTACAGTAAAAGGAACGAAAAGGGATGCATCTAGCGGCCGAAGGGACGCTGCAAAAGATCCTTAAATAATTCCTACAGTACACCACGTGAGGTATACATTAACGGCACTAAACCCTTTCTTAACGATATTACAAGTGAGACGATACACTTTTCAAAATAAATGAGGTCATATTACGATACTACTTTTAGGTATTCATAGGTAGTAGTAAAATGGCTAGGTGAAGTATTTATTTATTTATTTAGTTATTTTTTTACTTATTTATTTATTTATTTATTTATTTATTTATTTATAGTAATTGAGCAAAATACGTGAACCATGTATTTATTTTTTGTAATTCTGAGGCTTCACAGCAAAATACATGAACCATTTATTTATTTATTTATTGTCTTAAAATTTGCAGCCATAACAATAGAGTTTCCACTCAGGAAGACTTTAAATAGCATACCTAGGCTATGCCTATCAGTAAATCTATTTGATACTTACCTAACCTATTTCCCGAGTGTTGTGATACGTTGCAAGCAAGATTTTGTATAATTCAAACGAATTTATGGACCACACAGCGAAACTTAATAGTACACTTCACAGAAGAGCAACAGCCGTCAACTAAGGCCTAAGGGCGCCTCATAATGCAGTGGTGCCACATTCTCTTTCAGAAATCAGGATATTGACTGAAAACAAATTCGGAACAAATCTGTATATTGCAAAATTAATCTGTATGAAGAATGTGATGAGTATGTAGCTTATTTTTACAATATTTATTTAGAGGGGATCAAATGGCCGAAGAGAAATCTTAACCATGTTGAACAAAACTGTTTATTTACGATTAATCTTTAAATGTGGCAACACTGCTTGTCTGCTTAGAGGTCACTCCACAAACACAGTTGCGGGCACAGTACAGTATTCTCATGAAGTGCACAGCTTTATTATACCCTTTACAATTTTACCCGTATTTAGTTTTACTTTACTTTGTAGCACTTCAAACTGTTTCAGTTTAATTCTTGTCCGCTACCCTTTTCAGCAACGATAACCCCGAAAAATTCAAGATGTTTCTAAACTAGATATTACAAAATATTTCCACTATTTTTAACCCTCCCCTTTCATTTTCTTTTTAACTGAGGCTTTCCAGGTTAACAGTTTCTCAATTTTCAAGGATAACCTTTTATATCCCCCAGTTTTCTGTTAGGAGATTCCAGGGTCTCTAAAATAAAGTCATGATTTGTTACCTGTCCTCCTCCACTCTTCAGATATCACAAACCTCATCAATGCCAAGTGGAGGAGTCTAAGGACACTTATTTCTTCTTCTCCCATTCTCAATTCGAAAGCTGACTCTTCCTACCAGCCAAGGTTGTCTTGTGCAGGTGAAGCATTTTACATCTATAATATAAAATGCCATACCACAGTCAATATCTCCTTACATTCTTGAAACCTATTGTTAAACAGAAGAAACTCTTGAAAATTAAGTCTAAAAACATTGGGGTGCTTTGACATCAGAATTTCATCTAGTGATAGATAGTTCTACGTTGGCTGAGTGCATTTCGCGCTCGGCTACGGTTCCGATAGTCCGAAGATCGATTCTCGGCTCGGCCAACGCGGAACCAGAGGAATTTATTTCTGGTGATAGAAATTCATTTCTCGATACAATGTAGTTCGGATCCCACAATAAGCTGTAGGTCACGTTGCTAGGTAACCAATTGGTTCCTAGTCACGTAAAAATACATCTAATCCGTGGTCTGGTAAAACTAAGATGTACTTTTTATATTCATCGACTGAAAAAGCTAGTTAATTTTTAAGAAACAGGAAAACAAAACGGGTTCCATAAGCGCTCTTGGGTAGCATCTTCAGTCTTAGAGCAACAGTATACATGGAAAAATCCAGTCTTATATTCTTCTCTGTAAATAAGACACTCCTTTGCCCTGTGACAAAATAATTACGCCAAAATGACCATCATTCGACCACTTCCGAAATAAAATTTGGTGTTCACTAAGAATGAAAGTATCATAGTCTTACCCCAGATAATTGTGAAGGAAGAATTTCCCTACGGTGTTCTACCAAGGCTACTTCTATAATTTTGTTTTTAAGGACTGATTTAAGCGACTGGACTTCCAAATAAAAATCATAACGTCTCCACAACTAGTCTCCATTTCATAAATTATGCTTGTAATATATCAGCATTTAACCTCCTGCTGACATAGCTGATGGCTAACCAGTGCAGTGAAGATGAAAGGATGAGCAAGTGTTTTGAGAAGATGATGATTGGTTGGTGAAAAGATTCTGCAGTTTGGAAGTGCTGCCATGAAGGAAGATGGGAGACCTACGAAGTGCTGCATGTATGGAGGGTTCAAAAGAACTCTTGAAATGGAGAGACCTTAATTTTCAGAAAGTGCAATGGTGTGTGCAAGACAGATGAGCATCATAGTCTTTGTAGCCGGTTCGTTATAAAGCTGGTGAGAAATTTAATGAGTGGGAGGTTGTTCTATTATTGATCAGAGTGTGGATTTTGCAGCAATGTTATGCCGTTTTTACCCTTTGAGCACACTCTGTTAGACCGAACCAGGTGGAGGAAAGCTGTCAGAAACATCGCTCCTTATTAGAAGTGGGAAAAGAAGAAGAAGAAGAAGAAGAAGAAGAGAGAGAGAGAGAGCTTGCTGAGAAAACGTATTTGCTAGTCGACAAGAGAGTTCATCAGTCGGGTTACGAGCTCAGAAAACACCAGAGGAAATTGCGCAACACTGCCGGTCTCTGAGTACGTTTAATTAATTTTGTTTTTACACACTACGTAGAAAAGGCAGTTGCTGTTTATTGCAAATCTGAAGGAATCTTAGTCCGTCTAAAATCTTCCGTACGGTTTTTAAAATCAAATTCAACAGAGGTAGCAATCTGAATGACAAGATTTTTTAGCTGTGCGTGTGTGTTTTTTTTTTCTTCTTCTTCTTCTTCTTCTTACATAAAAAAGACGGCAATCTTTTCGAGAGAAGGGTTTAGGTTCAAAGTGTTTAGAAGTTCGCACTGATATTTCTGAGCTTCATATTCTTGTATACCGAAAGAGAGAGCTTATTGAAGTGTTAAATAGAAACAAAAGGATATATTCAACAATTGCGCCTCTCCACAGTGTGACCGTGCAAGGATCCTTAATCCTCTTGAAGTAATTCAAATTGGAGTGGCTTTTATTATACGACATGCAACTCAAAGAGGTACTTTAGCGAATTAGTTTCCTTTCTAGTAGCTTTCCTGAAAGCATTTGGCATTTTGTAAGTTGTCACAAACACATTCTCGACGTGGAATATGTCAGTTTAATATCCACTGCAATCTGAAAGTGGAATAAAGGAATTGTTACCTTTCTGCTTCCTAGTTTATATAGATCAAAATATATGTAATATTTATACATTGTATATGTATATATATGTATGTATGTGTAGTATATATATGGGGGGTGGTGTGGACAAAAACTAGGTAAAGAAAGACAATTGGCTTTTCTCGCCACTTACAACGGCACCAGAAAATCCAAGGTAGTCGCCAATGTCTCTCAGCTACGAGAGTTATCATAAATCCGAAAAGTACAATATATGAGAAATAATGGAATAGCAGGATTAATAGAGTACTCCATTAACTGATAAAATACCTAGCACCATCGCAGACGGAAGGGAAACAGCGTCTCAGTGTTTCATTAGTCTATCGCCGTTTCGTTTAGTTGTTTTATTTTACCGGTGACGTTTTATTAGAGCGCGCCGCTGGGACCAGCCATTATTTTGGGATTTCTGAATTCTTTACTGCCTCCCCTGCCGCTGCCTTTATTGGGAACTTTATCATGATCGCTAAGATAGATGTTTGTTTGTTTGTTTGTTTATCGCTTTCGTTTTATTTGTCAGTTTTTGTTTTCTGGTGAGCAACTGGAGAGCTGCCGGTCATATTTGGCTGTCGGTGGTTTTATACAGCATTATTATACGTTATACAGAAAACTCGACTGCGCTGAACGTTTGTTCACACAAACACACACACATAAATCAAAGAGCCTTACAAGTCATATAGGCACATAGGAATGATTGTAATGGACGATGAGGTGATGACGTAATTTTTCAAATAAATGAACTACCTTTCTGCCACTCTTGATTAGAGAAAACATCTGTGATGGATTCAACACCCTCTTCAAGTCTCTTCGGGCTGTCTTGCGGGCATGTTCCCCAAAGTAGTCGGTAGTTTATAAGGAATTCATAGTTCTAGGCCGAATTCTCTTTGTTTTACTCCGAATGTGAAGTAATTTCTTGTAGGCCTATAAGAGGAATTCTGAGACAGAGAGAAATTGTAGTTAGAATTTCAATATCTAAGTATAACAACATATTCTCATCATGGGCCTATGAATACTAATTAAATAATTAGCATCTGCTTTTAGTACCAGAGCATGATATGTATGAGGAGCTCCTTTGTGATGGAGGGAGAGATAAGGAAAGAGTGGGAGATATTCAGGTTTCACAGCTGGAGCCCAATATGGAAACATCTATTTTGAATAAAGGTTTGCTCTCCAACAGCTGTATAAAAGCAGCAGGGACACCTGAGGCTCAGTTCTGTTCAAGGAACTCTATAAAGAAAGAGATTAAGAGAAACGACTCCCTGAGGGAGAGAGAGAGAGAGTGGTATGATAACTCCCGCCCCCCCTTCTATAATTTTGTTTTTAAGGACTGATCTTAGCTACTGGACTAAGTGGACTTCCAATAGCAGGAACAATAGGCCTGCTTCCCACAAAGTGGTAAAACCATAACAATAGGCCGAGTCAGAGCCTTCTTCGTACAAAGTGGTAAAACCATAAGATAAAAGATCCCACTACGGCAAACTTTTACTTTTCTCATTTATTCCTTTTTATTGCGTATTTAGTAAATATTGAATACTACATCAAAAAGAGAAAAAAAACTTCCTAAAATGGCTTGTACATATATAGTTTTGATGTAATTATTGTTTGCAGATCTTTCGTACAATTTTTATTGATTGTTTTCTCGCTTCTTACCCATCGACCCCAACCCTCCCCGCCCACCAACAACCAACCCCCCCCCCCCCCTTTTTTTTTTCAGAAAACCCGAGTGTGTTTTTGTGGTGACAGTCCAAATGGAAACATTGGTATCTTTGTCTTTTTCAAAAGATTAGTTGCTTTGCCGGTGAGCTAAACTTTGTGCAAAGCATCGCCAGTCATTTTTTGGCCGGCTGATGGTACTACAGTACAGAGCAAGATATGTATGAGGAGCTCCTTTGTGAGGAAGGGAGAGATAGGGAAAGAGTTGAAGATATCAGATATCTAAGCTTATTATTATTATTATTTTTTTTTTTTTTTTTTTTTGCTCTATCACAGTCCTCCAATTCGACTGGGTGGTATTTATAGTGTGGGGTTCCGGGTTGCATCCTGCCTCCTTAGGAGTCCATCACTTTTCTTACAATGTGTGCTGTTTCTAGGATCACACTCTTCTGCATGAGTCCTGGAGCTACTTCAGCCTCTAGTTTTTCTAGATTCCTTTTCAGAGATCTTGGGATCGTGCCTAGTGCTCCTATGATTATGGGTACGATTTCCACTGGCATATCCCATATCCTTCTTATTTCTATTTTCAGATCTTGATACTTATCCATTTTCTCCCTCTCTTTCTCTTCAACTCTGGTGTCCCATGGTATTGCGACATCAATGAGTGATACTTTCTTCTTGACTTTGTCAATCAACGTCACGTCTGGTCTGTTTGCACGTATCACCCTATCCGTCCTGATACCATAGTCCCAGAGGATCTTTGCCAGATCGTTTTCTATCACTCCTTCAGGTTGGTGCTCGTACCACTTATTACTGCAAGGTAGCTGATGTTTCTTATTATTCAGAAGATGAACCGTGTTCATATGAAACAAGTCCGCAAGGGGCCATTGACTTGAAATTCAGACTTCCAAAGAATCTGGTG
Source organism: Macrobrachium nipponense (assembly GCF_015104395.2). Classification (NCBI taxonomy): domain Eukaryota; kingdom Metazoa; phylum Arthropoda; class Malacostraca; order Decapoda; family Palaemonidae; genus Macrobrachium; species Macrobrachium nipponense. Next base: position 48,882,489 of record NC_061102.1, on the reverse strand, counting down.
TTCATTCGATAGACTACAGAAAGAGTAGACCAGTTATCAGAAAAACAGATAAATCAATAAATAAATTAATAGTAGAAGGAATTTAAGTAATTTATTGAGATTGAGGGCAACTTCATTTCTTATAAGTGGAGACTATACTTCCACAAGTGTTGCATCATTGGCATACTGGACAAACTTTTTTTTTTTCAAGCTTACAATCATATCACCTGTATACACTAAAAATAACAGTGGACCAAGAACACTACCTTGTGGAACTCCAGACACAATAGGTCTTTTTTCGTTATTGATCCCATCAACAGCAACTCGCTGCTGCCTACCGGTTAAGAATTCATGTAGTAATCCTTAAAAAATATCCACCCACTCCAAAGTTCTGAAGCTTATAAGTAGGTGGTATGTATGCATATGGGAAAAATTCCCTACCCACGATCAGGAAATTCAAGGAGTTAATAGGGAATTTTGGCTGGGACTGGATTTTGTTTTTGAAATGTTAGTGCTTTTATTATATCATTACATATATATAATACACACACACATATGTATATATATATATATATATATATATATATATATATATATATATATGTGTGTGTGTGTGTGTGTGTGTGTGTGTGTGTGTGTGTGTGTGTGTGTGTACATAGATATATTACTGAGGAATGCTTCACTCCTATGTTGAGCCAAGTTGAGATGTTCATTATTTTCAAACCTTAACCACTATTTGTATTTTCACTAAATTACATTTTATTTGATAGCACTTGCATTTGTAATGGGAAAAAATATTCCTTTAATTATTAGTGATTTATTTAGGAATTGATTCATCATCCTCCTCTAATATCTTTACACTACTGTTGTAAGAGTGATTGGAACTGTGAAATGTTTTCATTTTTGTTGTGAACGTCGAGTGCGTGGCATTGTAGCCAGTCCCTTGTTTTGTTTATCTTTCCCTTTGAGTATGTGAGCGCTGCCCTGAATCTTTCGTCTGCAATTTGGTAACACTAAAAGACCATTTAAGAATCACGAATGCTCTCGCGTGAGAACGACATCAGCCGGCCCACCCTTCAATTTGGCTATTTTACCAAATTATTAATACAAATGATTATCTATCCCTTGCAAGGGATCTAGTCCAGGAATCTAGTCCAGGGATCTAGTCCAGGAATCTAGTCCAGGGATCTAGTCCAGGGATCTAGTCCAGGAGTTCTGAAGACTAAGTAAATTAACCAAGTCCAGGAGACTAGGCCTGGGAGAAATTTGGCATGATGTAATGAGTAATAAAGAAACAAGCTGAGTACCAGGAATTTTCTTCAATACCCCTAAAATGGAAATCAGCACTTCAATTGCCTCCCAGTGGGAAGACAGCACCTGGCCTCATCAGTAATAAGACCCATACACACAAGGAATATCATGTAATAGCAGGTAGGACAGGCCTACCTTATTTCCCAGGCAGCGTAAACGAGTCTTCATACCCACCGTGTCAACTATGACAGTACCATTCTCCGACCCGTGTCTCCAGGCAAGAAGACTGACAACAGTGTATATGTATACTAATAGTATTATTAAACTCGTATCTTAATGTCATGAGGGGAAAATCCTCCCATGACACATTAAATACATGTTATTTGATTTTTCCAAATATATTGGTCATCATATATGTTAGTCACTATTGCGCAAATATAACTAAGAAGAACGCTTCAAAATTATTACGTAAACAGGTTTAGGAAAAGGAGAGGTTGACAACCCACTTTTTTTTTATTGCATTCTTTGTTATTAGGAGTAATCCATATCCGGTTTGTAATCAGTAACGTATTTATTGTAGCTTCGCTATTTATGGAGTAGAAATTTATAGAAATTAGGAATCTGTGAAAGGTTTGGGGGAGGAGTTTCTCCTGGTCGTGAGGGGAAATATTAGACTCACCTGACAAACCTATTATGTGGTTGGGGTGGGAGCCTATGGCTCATCGTTTCCAATTTAGCAGTGCTTTCCACATGGGCCGAAATTATGAACTGCATCCATGAATTTTAGAAGTCATAGCAATGCAGTAATGACAAAATTGTTCTTATATTTATTATATAATAAAACAGATACGCGAATACCAACTATTTGGGTGGAGGGGCGGTCTGTCAGCATCGTTGCCAAGTAAGGAGCTTATCATATAGGCCGAAATTACGAACTGCTAAATTTGCTTCTATGAATTTTAGCCGTCATAGCGACGCAGTAATGAAATTTCTCTAATAATCATATAATATTACAAACAGATACTCGAAAATAAGTTATTCAGAAGGTTTTGGGTAAAGTCTTATCCCGAATTTTGGCGGGTAAACGCATGGCCATTGGCAACAGTGCACGGTGCGTGCCCGACTGACTACCCGTCGTCGCCGACTAGTCGTGACTCGTAACTCGTTATCTCGCTCAGTTTCCTTCCAGACGTGAGACGTGAAGGGTGTTGCTCGACGTTTCCGGTGAGACTCGCTCGTGCCATCCCTGATCTGACATATAGCGGACATTAAAAAAAAAAATTATAATTAAATAAAAAAAAAATGGATACATAATCGTCCGGTATATTTTCTAATACAATTCTCGTCACTTGTAAATAGATTATTGTTCACTGGTGGAGTCTAATTTCGTCATTTATGACGTTTATGGGAGATTAGATGTGAATGAACAACGATCAAGTTCAAAGCGGGAGAAGGTAAGCTGTTGTTGACAGTCTGTGTTTGAACGAGCGCACTTGTCCTTTTTTTTTTTTTTTTTTGTTTTTTTTTTTTTTTTTTTTTTAAGCTTTGTAATCAACAACACCTAGCTTTTTAAGTAATTATACCTAGCTTTTTAAGTAAATATACCTAGCTTTTGAAGTGACCAGGCCTAGCTTTTTAAGTAACAAGAATAGCTTTTTAGTAAGTAAATATGCCTAGCTTCTATGAGTAAAAATAACAGTACATTTAAATGCGCGCAATTTCTGTATTTTTAGCTTTTTAAGTAACAAAACCTAGCATTTTTTTTAAAGTAACAAGGACTAGCTTTTTAAAAGTAAATATACCTAGATCTATCGTGATAGGGGTAGGCTTAGCTTTTTAAGTAAATATGCCTAACATTTTTTAAGTAATCGGTTGACAATCTACCTAGGTATATTTAAACGTGCGTAATTTTCTTGTTTTTAGCTTTTTAAGTAAATATACATAACTTTTTAGGTAATTAGGTTTAGTTTTTTTAAATAGCTAGGTTAGACTTTTTAAAGTAAATTTACCTAGCTTTTTAAGTAACTAGCTAGGTCTAGCTTTTTGAGTTAAAAGGGCTAACTAAATTTTAAGTATAGGCTATATGCCTAGCCTTGTAAGTAACTAGATTTCTAAGTAACCAGCCCTAGCTTTTTTTAAGTAATAATGCCTAGCCTTTTAAGTAAATAAGCCTACCTTTTTAAGCAACTAGGTCTACCTTGTTTAATTATCTAGGCCTAGTTTTTAAAGCAACTAGGCTTAATTCACTAGATCTAGTTTTTAAAGTAACTAGGCCTAGCTTGTTAAGTAACTTTGCCTAGCTTTTCTAAGTAAATATGCCTACCTTTTTAAGTAACTAGGCCTACCTTTTTTAAAAGAAACTAGGCTAGCTTACGTAAAGTAAGTAAGTATGCCTACCTTTTTTTAAGTAAAGATACCTAGGTTGTTAAGTAACCGGGCGTAACTTTTTTTAAAACTAGGAAAGCTTAAGTAACTAGGCCTAGCTTTTCAAGTAAATATTTATAGCAAGTGAGTCTGCTGTGAACGAGGTAGTACTAGTGGGAAATTTTTTTTAAATCAGTCATCGGGAAATCTTACGGATACGAACTGAACAATAGATCCGAACAATATTTTTTGTTGGTACCCCATCTTTCTTTAGCACCACATCCATTATTTGCACCTTTTACATTCAGACATTGATAGGCATATAAACAGTTAGAGATTTATATTATATATATATATATATATATATATATATATATATATATATATATGCACACATTAGTACTTGTTATTGTTTATGTTGTACAGTTGCTGTTGAAATAATCATTAACTAAGAAATTTTGCTGCTAATAATGATTTATTGAAAGAAAACATCGTTCTATTATTCATATCCAGGTGGGAGGGGAAGTGACCAGTCCCTACCCCCCCCACCTTACCCCTTCATAAATCCGTCACTGCTGTCCATACTTTCGTTATCAGACTAATGGAATCGGTATGATATTTGTAACGAAAAAATACTTTGCATTTTTGTTCAGGCTTTATATATATATATATATATATATATATATATATATTATATATATATATATTAATTATTATTATTATTTCTTGGTTGCGCGTGAGTTACGTTAGAATGGAATGGAATGTAGAGTTTAGGCCAAAGGCCAAATGCTCCGACCCATGAGGTCATTCAAAGCTGGAAGCTGTGAAACGGTAATTGATAGGAAACGGTGGATAGCAAGATGGAAGAAAGGTAATATGAACGGAGGTAGAGTAAAAGGAATTAAAGGGGTTGCAGCTAGGGGCCGAAGGCACGCTGCCAAGAACCTTCAGTAATCCCTACAGTGCACTCCGTGAGGTGCTCAGAGACGGCTCTACCTCCCTACTGGTTAGGTTCTACGTAGGAACCTGTTGCTCGAATGAATGAAATGGCTGTTAAAGGCGGCAGACCAGAAAAGTTATGGGAATAGACCCAGTCGCTCTCTTAATAGCTCTTGAAGGTCTGGGTCGTGTAATCTATACGATAAATTACATTCTGCATTAATTAAATTAACGGTTATCGTTTTCCGTAGATTGCCTCTTCATTGGTTACATATTTTTTATTTGGAAATCTCATCTCCACTTAGTCGAAAAGGGCTGAAGACGAAGCGAAAAAAAAAAATGCCCAAGCTGATTGATTACCCCTTTGAGGGATTGTAGGATTATATTTCTGATTGAGGTCGATTTCTAAGACTTCAATTAATCTTCACATTATTGATTGGGTTATCAATTACAGCAGACTTTCACAACTCGGTGTTCCATACAGTACACCAATAGCCTGAGCAGCGATTTCACTTCCTCTTTACTCTGACTGCAACGAGAGTTGAATCCTTTTGCCCAGTGCCGCTCCTCCAAACCTTCTTATGATATACATTTTCTGAATCCTCATGAAAAGAAGAAACGTTTTTCGTACCTGTCCATTTTTTCATAATTCTTTCGGTTTTCGAGTAAATTTACGTTTCACTATACTCGTCAGCAGCTAGCGCCAGTTTTTTTTATGTTTGATTATAATTTCCAGAAAAAGTATTAAAGTTACAAAAATATGTATTGACACAAAAAAGAAAGATTATACAAATTATTGGGAACACTTTGAAAGAAATCTATTTTGTCTAGGTTAATTAGAGGAGGAGTTCTAGTCAGTAGAATGGGATAGGGTCATGTGCACTGGCGACCATGTTGATGACGTCATGCTGACACGACCACCACTGAAATTTAGTAAGACTCTTTTTCTGTACTGTAGAAACAAAATATATTCAGAAACCTTTTGTACTCCTCTGGTAAATAAGTCTTTCCCTGGATTTTACAAAACTAAAACGTAACTTGAATTGATCACCCACTTCTGATGATAACGGTCATTGTTTTAGATTTAGCTAGCCTTATGCCAGCACGGGGTCTTGCTCCCAGAGAAGCCCGTAACCAGATAACGGTCGCTACCGAAGTTTTATTTTAGATTCAAATCCATTCTTTAAGATCAGTCGTTTACGGTTACGGATGTTTTCGTTATTCACATTTATATCGCCTATTTGTTACTTATGGTAGTTATTAACTTGTCATTAGTTCTCTGTGTATTTAATTTTACCTTCATCTTGCTCTCATCCTTTTTCATTGCTTCTCAAAAGTATTCTTTCAGAGAATCGTGGACGGTAGAATTGCTTTATGTTGTCTTTAGAATGATAAGTTGATAATATGTAACAAAGGTACCTCTCGTATTGTTATTGTTGTCTCGTCAGGACCTGGACGTTTATCTTTGTGTGGGTTGCAATATTAATCGTATTCATGTCTTGCTGTTCGATCGATGGCCTTTGTTCGTGTTATTGCGGCGTGCCATGAGACGTAAGAAGTTTATTCTCTCTCTCTCTCTCTCTCTCTCTCTCTCTCTCTCTCTCTCTCTCTCTCTCATGCAGACACACACATATATAGACATACATACACATATATATACGGTGTATATATATTATACAATATAGTAATAATAATAATAATAATAATAATAATAATAAAAGGAGCCATGAAAATACCAAAATATAGAGAGAAAAAATACTATATTTCAGAGACTGCTGTCTCCCTCTTCAGGTAGATGAGGAGGGAGACAGCAGTCTCTGAAATATAGTATTTTTCTCTCTATATTTTGGTATTTTTATGGGCTGCTTTTATTAGATGGAATCCTGTCGTAACAGAACATTTTTGCCAGTCATATATATATATATATATATATATATATATATATATATATATATATATATGGATTTCTACTAAATTTTCGCATTAAACAACACCTACTGGGATGCGTGTCCGCTAGGATTTAAAATGACTTTGGAATATAACTACTCATAGTGTGTCTTTCTTCCGGGCTACCCAGAATCGAATTAGCCGTATCATTTTTTCCTTTTAGACTGATGAACTTGTTCTTACTTTATCAAACATTGTAGCATCATAAATTCACGTTTACTTCCGTGAACATAACCGTATGCTTAAAATATTTTTGCTATAATATCGCTCTTGTATATATATATATATATATATATATATATATATATATATATATATATATATATATGTATATATATATAAAACATGAGCGATATTAAAGCAAAAATATTTTAAGCATACGGTTATGTTCACGGAAGTAAACTTGAATTTATGATGCTACAATGTATATATATCATATATATATATATATATATATATATATATATATATATATATATATATATATATATATAGTGTGTGTGTGTATTTCTAATTGAATCACAAAAATATGGAACGTTATGAATATTATATAAATAAAGACAAAATCCACCAAAGAAAGAGAAACGGTGGAGTTGTACAAGGCCTTTCGACTTCTTGTCCTTTATCTGCTAAGTAAAGGACAAGAAGTCGAAAGGTCTTCCAGAACTGCATCGTGTCTCTCTCCTTCGTGGATTTGGTCTTTATATAATATAAATATACCTATATATATGTATGTAATATAGATGATATATATATATGATTTATATATATATATATATATATATATATATATATATATATATATATATATATAGAAAAGTATTGCAGCTAAAATGTCCACTTGTGTATCTACACTAGCTGACAAACTCTTGTCTGGTTTGTGAGGACAACCATAAATTCATTATTCTCTGCACAAACGGTCTGCAGATCTTTATCTCTACCCTTCCGTTAAGTTGTCTCGTCTCTCGATCAGTTTTCATATTTCTCCTCTTTCCAATTATTGTCTGTTGAATTCTGTGCCTTTCCTTTTGTTGACATCCAGTTACAAATATGACATCTGCCTCGACCCCATCTGCTCGTCAAATCAGTTGACTGACACCTGGTGGTCGCCTTTAGTATGGCTCCGTTATTCTCCCACACTCGGCAAGGCATTATTTTTTTCAAAAATGAATATTTTAATTTATACTCCGTTCAATCCGATAAATCGATGGATAATTGAACTCGATATTGCGAACCGCTTTTCCCAGCGTCTAAAAGAGAGAAACTGCTGATGCTTTGGAACGATTACTAGAATTCTTCACAGCAATATTAATGCACGATTAAACTAGCATCTCTCGGAGCTAACACAGCGCATGTTGAATATGGTTTATTCATTACACCCTGAAGCATTTTCTGATAGTCTTTACTGGCGTTCACGTTTGACCTTTTGAGATCCACCGTTTCGAAATGCCTTGTCGCATGAATATTCTTCACGCGTTGATTCAGGCACTGCGAGGAAAAATCTCTCGGCTTCTATATGGATAAGCGTTGGTAGAGCTGTTTGCAAAATTGAGAGAAAGAGAGCGGATTTTTGAGACCCAACTGAAAGTGATTTTGCCGATGTGGTCTGAAGGTTTTACTTCTCCTTAGTGTAGTTCTATTGGTGACCTCTTTATCCTTGTTACGATTACTGCCATTATTATGAAGACATATTTCTAACTGTTTCAGTTTTAAAGTACAAATAAGGACATTTGATATTATATGCATTTGAGATTATTTCTCTCTCTTAAAAGTAAGAGCACGGAGGGCTCTCTTTTCTAACGATGATGTTTCACTATTAGCTCAGACATAATATAATCTTTAGTCTCTTTTCCGCGAATAGCGGGACAAATAAAAAGGAAATCAATTAGAAAATAGATTTATCAACTGTCAAAACTGGAAAAATAATAAACTGTTATGGATTATGGCATATATATATATCTTTATTAACTATCTCCTTTTCCGTACGACATCATCGGTTACCTAGTGAGACAATAAAAAAAAAAGAATGAGACAGAAGAATATTGAAACGACCTTAAAGATATTATTCTCTGTGGTACATATAGATTGTTTTTACCACGCGGAGTTAATGCGCCCCTTCGGTACAGTCCGCGTTGTGAAAATCTATTAAAATGACACTTTTAAAGTGCATCAGTGGCATGATCGGTATGGTCTTGGCCCGCCACCACGATAGCCGCGAGCTCGATTCTCAGGCATTCCACTGAGGGGTGAGATATTGTATTTCTGGTGATAGAAGCTCACTCTCGACGGGGTTCGGAAGTCACGTAAAGCCGTTGGTCCCGTTGCTGAATAACCACTGGTTTCATGCAACGTAAAAACTCCATACAAACAAACAATAAGCTGACACTTTTATACCTGTCATATTATTCCGTCTGTCACACTGTTCTTGTCACTTTCCTTGTTTACGTAGGTCCTCTGCAAGGCTGGAGGAATTGAAGTTAAAATTGGCACATAAGTAAACCAGCAAAAATAGATAGGCATGATGAAAACGATCTGTTTGTTTGTTTGTCTGTTTATCAGCACACAACTCGACCTTGGAGGTAAGTTTTGAAATATAAGAGGTAGAAACGTCATATTTGACATGTCAGTGTGACTGCCAAATTTACTCTGCCATTGCTACTCTGCATACAAGTTTGAAGTGATTGCAGTCAAACTTTTTCAAGGTTGACAATTTTGCATAAATGTGCATGAATGGAGATAGTGTGTGTGTGTGTTTTGGGGAGTATTTCACGGTTAAAGCGAATCATTGATTGAAGTATTTTCGGCCAAACTCCTTACAGAGGTAGGCCGTCATGCGTAGATGGCTATCCGGTGAGTCTTTCCTTTGTCTGTCTGTCTGTCTGAGATAGGGACCTCATATTAGCCTTGTTTGCTCCACCAATGAAACACCTTTCATGTAATGCGAGTGTCTGCAATCTTGACTACGGCCGTAATAATAAAAAAAAAAGGTACTATAGTGAACTTTTGTGTTTAACAAATCCTTGGAGAGTTATCATAAAACCTTCATTAGGTGAAAGTGAATATATAGTTCTTTTTGCAAACCGAAGAGTTTCTTGGTAACCTTTTCGTATTTAACAATGGAAATATAACGTATATAAAATATTAGCATTACTTGTTTAAAGTTGGTTATAAGGAGAGTGACTTAAAAATAATTAAGTCCACAAGACTGATCTGGAATGATTCCAGTGCTCTGGAACAAAAACCAAAGCCATCTTTTTTTTTTTTATTACATTTCTCGTATAAAGAAAAAGATGGAAATAGGAGCAATATATCAGGTGGACCTCTAAACATAAACAAACGGTCTTGACTCTTTTCTGAGCGTTGTAAATCTGAGATGTTTCAACTTTGGGGTGATATTACAAAGTCTCTCTCTCTCTCTCTCTCTCTCTCTCTCTCTCTCTCTCTCTCTCTCTCTCTCTCTCTCTCTCTCTCTCTCTAACAGAATTTCTTTCACGGCGTGGTTCCCATGGTGATCGGAAAGCTTGGCCATGTATTTTTGTAATTCCATCTCTGTTTTCTCTGGAATTGTTTTGTCTTCATCTGAGCAATATTTGAAACAGGATCTTTTGACTTTGGCTGTGAAGTCTGAAAATATTCCAGCTGGCACAATTTTATAATAAGTTTTCAAGACGATCTTTGACTGCTCCATTCGGTTTTCTGGCGCGTGGGTTAATTAATTCTGAGTGTATATTGACTCGCGCAAATTCATAATTGAGACGCCTTTGAAAGTTTCTTTGGACCATTTCTGGTTAAGGAGATTTTTGTCTGCAGCATCTGCTGTACATTGGGCCTCAGAGCGAACAGCTCTCTTTCTGTAATTATATGTAATGCATTTAAATGTAATATTTACACGAATATATGGCCACATATATATGTATATATATTAATATACATATTTATATTATATTTTATATATATATATATATTAGATATATATATATATTATAATATATATATATCATATTAGATATATAGTATATATCACTATATATATATGATATATATATATATACTCTATATATATCATATTATATTGTATATATATACATATAATCTACAAGAATCGTTTATTATCGAATTCAGTACACCATGGGAATAACTTATATTCAAGGGGAACTGTGACATATAAGTGCTTCTGTGACGGCTAGGATTGGACTCATTATGGCCTTGTTTAGAAGCATCGATGAAGAGTGACTTTGACCACCTGGCTATCAAAACAGGTGTACATTGATACCGAGTGTGATGTTTTTAAGACCAGTCCTTAATATTTGTGAATTACGTCTTTGTGTGTGTATATTATTATATTTTTTTTTTAAATATATATATATATATAGTAAATATATAATATATATATATATATATATATATATATATATATATATATATATATATATATTATATGAATAATTATCACATCGAACCGTGATCCATTTATATATCAATTCAAGCTACAAATGTCCTTTAATATCTAAATTCACTTACCTCCCAAATGATATATTTTCATATATGTACCGAAGGGGAATTTTTTTTTTTTTTTTTTTTTTTTTTTTTTTTTTTTTTAATTGATAATGAATTTCGTCCCCCCATGGGACTGACTGTCCTGATTTCGTCCCCGTCCACTTGGACGGTGGTTCGATCCCATGGGGGGCGAAATATTATCAATTAAAAAAAAAAAAAAAAAAATCCCCTTCGGTACATATATGAAAATATATCATTTGGGAGTAAAGTGAATTTAGATATTAAAGGACATTTGTAGCTTGAATTGATATAGTATACAAAATTGTTGTTATAAATATATATATATATATATATATATATATTATATATATATAGGTATGTATGAATGTATATATATATATGTAATATATATATATATATATATATATATATATATATATATATATAATATCTAGTGGACTTTAGTTAAGAAGCATGAAAAGAAAGAAAGCGATAAAGAAACAAAATCGATCTATAGTGGAACTAGCAATTTGCTGGTCACTTTTAGGTAATAATTTCTTAAGAGAGAATTGTTATTATTATTATTATTATTATTATTATTATTATTATTATTATTATTATTATTATTATATTTATGATAAACTGTTATATGGAGACCAGCGTTTTAGGCAACCTCGAGGTAAACAAGAAACTCGATCAGCGTATCTTTCGATGCATTCCAAATATGCAGATAAATTTTTAATCAATTGACTAATGTGATTTATTAAGTTGCTAATTAAGCTTCAACGCAAACTATGAAGAGTTTGAACTTGCCCTATTTCTCGAAGTTCTGAGGTATACCGGGGGCCCAGAATTAATTGTAAATTGTAATAATAAATGATGGTTTACTCTCAATTTCGTCTAGATGTCCTTGGAGTTGGTGAAGAAATGAGCTCGGCTATTATTGAAATAAACACGCTTTCGTTATATTAAACTGCGTGAGAGAACGTTGATGGAAGTCCAGGTGAGATAGCATGTTATAAGCCGACGACAAAGAGTTCCGACTCGGAATTAAGGTTTCGCGTGACGCATGGTTATGAAAATCTCTTAATTAAAAGTAAATTGCGCATCTCCACAAAATTAAATGAGGTTTCGGCTTAACAACCTTCAGGAATTGAGACCGGGTTGTTCAGTCAGGTTGCGATGTAGCCATAAAAGAAAGAAAGAAAAAAGGATTTACAGAAACTTTCCCTCGTTATTCTTAGCAACGATTCTGATCGAAAGATTGGTTTGGTCTGTGACTTAGTCATGATTTCGAAGTCGCGCAGACTTGAAGGAGTGAAGTCGAAATCTGAAAGGTAATAAGGCTTTTTTTAAGTTCAGGAGGAGCGCCTCATTGGCGTGATCGGTTTGGTCTTGGCCTACCACTTCGGTGGCTGCGAGTCCGACTCTCGGGCATTTCATTGAGGTGTGAGAAATTTGCATTTCTGGTGATAGAAGTTCACTCTCGACGTGGTTCGGAAGTCACGTAATGCCGTTGGTCCCGTTGCTGAATAACCACTGGTTCCATGCAGCTTAAAAACACCATACAAACAAAAACAAAATCAAGTTCAGGGGAATCTTTATATCAGTTTTAAGATAACAAGGTTATAGGGACAACACTGTGATTAGGACATTAATGGTGTTTAGGATTTCACCATATAAACTAATGAAGATGATATCTCAGAGCTAGTAACGACTAATAAGTTTGAAAGCAAAATCCTTAACAAGGATGTATGAACAGTATAGTCTAGTACAATGACAGATCAACACGAGAAAGTAATAAATGTTGATGATGAGATGACAGTGAACCCTGTCAGAAGAATTAGATATGTAGAGGCCATGTTTTTCAGTAGAACTATGAAAAAATTAATTATATATATATATATATATATTTATATATATATATATATATATATATATATATATGATGTGTGTATACCTATATATAACTGAATCACGAAAATTTTGAAAGTGATGAATAGAAAAATAAAGGTAAAATCCACGGAGGAAAATGTAACGAATGTAACTCTGGTCCTTTACTAAGCCTCGAAGCAGTCACTCCATTGTTTCACTTTCATTCGTGGATCTTACCTTTACATATATAAATTAATTAATTAAAACAGGACGGGTGAAATAGGAACTTTACAAAATGGTACAATCAGGTATTCATGTAGTCGTTTGCCGTAGTGTGCTTTCCTAACTTTGTGTAAATTTAAGAATTTTTATTTTGTAACTTTTATCATTTTTGCATCCTGCGATGCCGACACTTGCACTCCATCAACAAAAGCGATTCTTCATTTCTGTAAATCGGTGGAAGCTGCTTTGCAATGTATCATCATAATGCAGATTGAATTCCTGATGCAAGGGGAAAATAAGAAGCTTGGCAGACCTTAGTATTCATCACAGTTTTGCCCCTTTTCCACAAACACGCGAGCTGAATATCATTGAGAGTCCTCTCTCTCTCTCTCTCTCTCTCTCTCTCTCTCTCTCTCTCTCTCTCTCTCTCTCTCTCTCTCTCTGGTTTTTCATCTTACTAACAAAGGTTTTGGTTGTCAGGTGCGTTAGTTTCTTGTCATTCGAAGCTATCGATGATAGGATATTCTCTCTCTCTCTCTCTCTCTCTCTCTCTCTCCTCTCTTCTCTCTCTCCTCTCATCTCTTTCTCTCTCTCTCTCTCTCTCTCTCTCTCTCTCTCTCTCTCTCTTCTCTGATATTTTTAAATCCTTTGTTGCACATATTTATTCAATGAGTTAAGAAGCCTGCCCATTCCCCCCTTTTTTTTTTTTTCTCTCTCTCTCTTCCTCTCTCTCTCTCTCTCTCTCTCTCTTTCTCTCTCTCTCTCTCTCTCTCTCTCTCTCTCTCTTAGAACTCGTTTTTTTTTATTATTCGGCCTCCGGACAGGAAACAGGATTTTCTTCTTCACGTTTTTGTCATTATCCAAAGAACAGGAAGCAAAATTTTATCTTCTTTCATCTAAAGATGAATTTATTATATCTCAGAGTCCTCATTTGGTGATTAAAGAGTCAACTTCATTTTCATAGTTGCGGAGATAACTGTTGCTGAGTTAGATTAAATGCTCCTTCCACCTTGGAGGGCCGTCCACAGGTTTATTTGGAGTCCTTTGGTCATTAGCGTGACGAATGTTATAGTAGAACGGAATTCGATCGACAGGGCGGAACTAAAGCAGTTTAATTCATCCCTGCCAGATTTCATATGGGAGAACATTACTTTTGGCTCATCTCGGGGGTCTTAATCCTCTTACTGCAAGACTTTGGTATACGGCTTTCAAGTTTAGGATACTTGGCCATTTGAGTCTCAAGTTAAATACCCTATTCATTGATTTGGTTGTTCATTATATATATACGCTATATAGTATATATAGTGTATACATATATATGTATGTATGGATGTTAGGTAGTCCTCAATGAAATTTTGTTGCAAAACATAGTATATTAGAAAAATATATGTACAGAACTTATAGCTTTCGTCCAACTGCTGTGGGCTTGAGCACTAAAATCACGTCCACAGCAGTTGGACGAAAGCTATAAGCTCTGTACACACACACACACACACACACACACACACACACACACATATATATATATATATATATATATATATATATATATATAATATATATATATATATATATATACTGTACTCTGCAACAAGAATTTCATTGTGGACTTTACCTAACATTGATGATAAGTACGACGCAGTACGTTTGTATTTCCTATATGTACATATATGTGTGTGTGAGAGTATAAACGATTTAATACACTTTTCAAAATCATCAAGTCATGGAAAGGCTTTGACTTCATCCTTAACTTCTCTATGCAACCGATATTTAATTCTTTCACTCACTCTTGCTGCAACTGTCACGTGATTCATAAAATCTTGATATGTCAGAGATGCGCCCGATTCTCTTTTCTGCTGTAAATATTTGAAAAAAATTGTAAGATGACTTCCTTCGCTTTGGCGTTTAAGCGCGCTTCAAAGGGACGCTCCACTGCCTTTTAGTGTTGGGATCAGGTCATTAAATGAGATTAGAAGACTTCGCCCTTTAGTTAAATTTGGTAGGACTCTTCGATAAGTAGGAGTTTGTCTTCTGGTAATGAATATTTCAAAGGCGATTTTGCAGTTGAAGACTAGAAAATTCTGTTTAAGAGTCCGATTTCAGTACACTTTATATACCCTGAATTTCTTAGATTTGACATGACCGTTTTAATCTCATTTACCTACGCCCTACCTCATTATTTTGGTCTTACCATAGTTAATCTCTTTAAGCCTCATTGGCACTTTGTAAAATTCTTAAGAGAGATTGATATATAACATAAAATTTGATTTATTTCACTGATATTTAATTTTACCTTTCGCCCAATGCATACGAGGGTATGCATTTTGTACTTTTATTTGTATTTTAATATAAAAATAATTTTTTATGTATTTTTTATGAAATATTTTTTAAAATGAAATATGGTTTCTAAGTTTCATTCCCTTTAGATTATCATCACGTTCATTTATATTTCCTTAATATAGCCTATTAACACTATATTAAAGTTTGGCATGAGTGGCAAAGAAAACTTAGGTCCACTACCAGTGACATCCCCGTAGGCGGCTAGTGCCGTCAGTGCACCCTCATGTGGTGCACTGTAGGCAATAAAGGTGCTTTGCAGCGTACCTTCGGCCCCTAGCTGCCACCCCTTTCATTACTCTTACTGTACTTCCTTTCATATTCTCTTTTTTCCATCTTACTTTCCACCCTCTCCTAACAGTTGATTTGTAGTGCAACTGCATCGAGGCTTTCCTCCTGTTACACCTTTCAAGCCCTTTACTTTCAATTTCCGTGTCAGCGCTGAATGACCTTATTGGTCCCAGTGCTTGGCCTTTGGCCTAAATACTATATTCAATTCAATTCAGTTCACCACCAGTGACGTAACAAATACCCAGACATTTTTAACTTCGTGCATATCTGAGTGTTACGAAATTCAGAGCAATCACTGATGAACAAGAAGGCGAGAATGTGACTATACTCTCTCTCTCTTTTTTTTCCATTTGTCCATCCGCCTGTGGTGTTTGCGAATGGCAACACTGCGTCCCGGGCTTTATATTATATCCTATTTCGAATATTAACGGTGTAATTCGCATACAGTAAATTATTAAAACACTTTTAAGTTGCATATGTACACCCAGATATCCTTTTATTTACCTAAAATTTAGACATAGCGTAACTATTTAAAGCCCGGGACGCAGTGTTACCATGCGCAACCACCACAGGCGGATGGACAGATAAAAAAAAAAAAAAAAAACAGAGTATAGATAGAGGAGTGTGGCTGTGTAATGTGCAAATAAGTGATTACCGAATGATATTAAGAAAACAAAACAATTATGCAGAAACTCCTAAAAATGCGCAATAGGCTCTTTGGTCTCTTCTGTGTAATTCTTATAGTAGTTAATTGTTTTCGTGGGGCTATCGATTTTGATAATTAGGCCTAAACCACGTCCACAAGACGCCCTGTATTCTTAGGATGGTTTATTCGCCGAACTTCTCTGGATAACTCCCAAGTTTAATTCCCGTAAGGGGAAGTCCTGACATCTGAATCCTCAGTCCCTCTTTTAGGTGAAGGAAGGAGGGCGCAGTTCATTGCCCGGGGACTCCTTTCCCTTCAGGCTACTGTTAATCTTTGAAGGGACCTGGAGGGGGGACCCATCACCCCCCAGTCTGTGTTCAGTCATTACGGATACTGAGCTGGTTTGAGAGATGCGAGGAGGTATTAAAATTCGTGGGTTGGAAACGTTGTCCAGCCTGCATATTCCCGACCTGTATAACCAAGTACTGGAACCTTTCCCTGAAAGTAGCTGGACGCCATAATATCTTAAGAACTAAACCATTGAATCTTCTTGAAAATTATCTCATTATGTTTCCCAAACCCAAATTACTTACAGCATACTACTTCGTAACTGAACTAAACTAACCTAACCTAACCTATACTATAGTAGATTCACATCAACTGTGCATTTGATGTCTAGGCCAGTCCCTTACGATTGGCTGCTGATAAGCCAATCACACGGCTGGAAACTCTCAGTCTCTCGAGACGGTTCACATATAGGCAGGATGTATGTTCCACCTCTCTTGAGGGATGCGTCTTTCAAAAGTATCCGTCAGGAGAGGTGGATCATACATCCTGCCTATGTGAACTCTCGAGAGAGACTGAGAGCTTCCAGCCCTATGATTGGCTCATCAACAGCCAATCAGGAATTTACGTCCCGCCTTAGTCTAGCATCTTCCTTAAGCTTAATGTCGATGTCTTCTCCTAAGGATCTCGTCCCTCCAATAACACAGGTCAGTGGATGACCAGGTACAATTTATTCAAGCATTTGCTTAAATTCCTTATGCCTGTTGCGAAGCTGCAGCGCTATCGTGGAGACAATGTTGCAAACACCAGTAATTGTTACACCTTCAAAGATGCACTAGTCATATCACCCGTAGATTTCTTATGAGGTGGATGAGAAGGAAACTCGCCTCATGACACGAAAAATCACATTCCCTTAATGCTTGCTAAGTCATTTCTTAGATACTCAGGCGCAAGAGGCCAAACTAGTCGATCATGCGCTATATTTCAATTTTGTTATTCTGGATTTGCTAGGAAAAGTATCAGGAATGTGTAATTTTTAAGTCCAAGACAGGTACAATATATCTTATTATATATATTATATATATATATATATATATATATATATCTATCTGAATAACTTGATCACGAAGTATATAAGACGTGATGCTATGTATAAATAAAGGTTTTTTGCCACGAAGGAAAAAAAATGAAAAAGCGAGATAGCCAAGTACTTTCGGTCCTGTTCGGACCCTTTACCGAAAGGTAATAAGGACCGAAAGTACTTGGCTATCTCGCTTTTTCATTTTTTCCTTCGTGGCAAAAAACCTTTATATTTATATATTATATATATATATATGTGTGTGTGTGTATTATTATATATATATATATAATATATATATATATATATATATATATATATATATATATATAAGGACCAGGTGACTAGGAGATGGCCGGTCATCAGAATGTGATACTTCATTTATTGCCGATGCGTTTCGTAACACATGTATATAGTTACATCATCAAGGATAAAAGAGAAAACAACACATAATTGGAAATACATGTAATACAACTTTGACTTTAAGAGTCTCAACAGATATAGAAAAAACATACATAACAAAATAACAATTTAAAAAGCACCTGGTAGACTGAAAAAGTTGAAGGCTGAATGATTCGGAAAGAAGGGAGAAGCAGCGAAGAAAACCGGCTCAAGCCAGGTATACAACTATACAGAGGAGGTGTGTGAGTTCAACTTGGACACTGACTGCTTCATAAATAAACGACTCTAAAATGAGCAGTTCGTGTAAACGGCTTGCTTGGCCCAAGACACAAATTGATAGTGGTATTACACATTTTTTTTATGTGTGTGTGATTTCTGATATAAGAAAATTCAGTATTGGACACTACAGCCAGTAGTACGATAACTGACACCATTATGTGAATCAGCTCTGACTTTTAGATATGGTCTGGTCGATGCGACTGAAGATTGCTGTATTAGGTAGAGTCTGTCTATAAATCACAAAAGTGATCCTATTGTAAGGGGATTTTTTGGAATTAAAATAACTTGCAACGTATGAAAGTGTTTTTCAGTTGCAGACTTGAGGTTGCTTCTAAATTTGTCATCTTGGATGTATGGAATACAGGCATATATTTTCTTTCGTGGAACAGTGCTTTTATATTGAAAGGGAGTCCGATGGTTTTTTATTTTGTTTTCTTTAAGCGTTGCAAGAATTTTCTTAATAAGAAACTATCGGACTCTCCTTCCAAGAAAGAAACTAGGTGTCAGTATTCCATATGTGTATATGTATACATATAGTATATATATATATATATACATATATATATATATATATATATATACTATATATATATGTATATATATATGTAGTATATATATATATATATATATATATATATATATATACACTACTATATATCATATATATATATATATATATATATGTATATATATACATATATATATATATGTATATATTATATATATATATATATATATATATATATAATATATATATATATATATATATATATACATATATATATGTGTATGTATCTATATATATATATATATATATATATACATATATATATGTGTGTATATATATATATATATATATATATATATCATATATATATATATATATATATATATATATATATAGAGAGAGAGAGAGAGAGCTTGTGATAAATACATATGTTTGAATGGCCGATATATTTTCGTTCGGAACTAACTATTTTTCATCACAAAATTTTAGGGAAATGTTCGGAGTTCTGAAAGGCCTAATTAATTAACATGGAAAAATGGAGACCAAAATTTTTTCCTGAAACTCGATGAATTATTTTTTCAAAAGGGATTGATCGATGTCCCAGTCAAAGGCTGTGACTTACATTTTTTTTTTTTTTTTTTTTTTTTTTTTAGTGTGTTCAGCACGTTGTCCCTTGAAATACCTGTTCTCTTATTAATTTCCTATAAAAGAATACCATTGTGCCGGCTTTGTCCAGCCGTCCGCCGGCACTTTATTCCATCCGCCCTCATATCTAAAAACCTACTGATGCTAGAGGGCTGCAAATTGGTATGTTGATCGTCCACCCTCCAATCATCAAACATATCAAATTGCAACCCTCTAACCTCAGTAGTTTTGATTTTATTTAAGGTTAAATTTAGCCATAATCGTGTGTCTGACAACGATACAGGGCAGGCCACCACCGGGTCGTTATTAAAGTTTCGTGGGCCCCGGCTCGTAAAGCATTATACCGACACCACCGAAATATATATCTATTTTCGGTGGCCGGGACTGTACTACGCTGTAGCGGATGTACAGAAAACTTAAGGGCATTTTTTACTTGTTTTATAATTTGTTGTCCTTTGAAATAATCTATTCCTTTTTTATGTGTATTTTTGGATGCTTACTAAATTTCCATTATCTACGTTTAATCCCAGTTTTTCACACATTTATTCTTGCGTACATACGTTTCTGTATTGTTCCTTTTGTGATGTTAAAGCCTAAATGAATTATGATGTTTAGGTCTAAATTTGTATCTTTTCCAAGGAACATCATCAGTTGCCTCGAAACTTCAAGTAAACAGAAGAAAAATCGTTGCTGTTCCTAACAAAGTAGAGGTTAGTCACCTCTTTACACTGGGATGTCCATGGGTTTTTTTTTATCCTCTTGTGTCTGCCATTATTTCAGAAATTATGAAAATAAATTCTAAAGTTAGAGCCACCAAACCGAAACCCTCGTTTCAGTTAAGTATATCATAGTTTATCCAGACCACTGAGCTGATTAACAGCTCTCCCATTTTTATTTACGTGGCTTGGAACCATTTGGTTACTTAGCTACGGGACCTACAGCTTATTGTGGGGATCCGAACCACATTATATCGAGAAATGAATTTCTAATCGCCAGAAATACATTCCTGTGACTCCGCGCTGACGGCGGCTGGGAGCTACCAGAACTGTGGCTACCAGATCGGTAGGCGAGTACGCAAACCGACTCTTCCAGCGAGTAGACCTGTTTTTGGCATATGTAGAATTTGAGAATTTGTGTGTCTTCGAAGATGCATTCTACTGTTTTTTTCGTTAAGAAAAGTTAGAGCCGTCAGTCACTGAGAAAAAAAAAAATCAGGTCTCTGTACTGCATTCCGTTCAAAATGTAAAGAATCCTTATCGTCCTGGCAAAACTGAGCCAATTCTGTTTTCCGTTGCCATCCCAAAAAAATCTTATGAATATTTTTGTTCAAATGTGAGAAATCGGAAAAATATCGAAAACCTTAAATTTAAATTTTTTTTTTTTTTTTTTTTTTTTGCAGCTTTTGAATTAATCTTTGGCCATTTGGAAAGTAGAGGTTCGAATTCGGTCGCAAGCACAGACGTTGATTGATAACCTAGTTAGTAATCTTAGGTCATTATTTTTTATTTTTTATTTTCGCTTCCTCGAAGTATACTACTTTTTTTTTCTTCCTACCTTGGTTACGCAAGCTCATTAGGTTGGCCACTTCTCTGGCCCTGGCTTCAGACGATTTATGGCGCATTATTCACCTCATAGACATGATTAATCAAATGAATGGCAGTGCAAATAGGTAGGATGATACCGTAGACTTGTCCATATATCAAAGGTATTGATATTGACTAAAGGTCCTTGTCTTAGTCAGTTTCTAAGTGGCACCCATTTGTCTCTGCAGCTGGTTGCAGCCCTGAAACTTTGCGTGTTTTCACATATTAAGCATTTATGTCTTATACTTTTATAATGAAATATCGAGGCAGTCAAGTAGTAAATGAAGTCTGAGTAACATTACATTTGTAGAGCTAGATGTATCTCATTCCCTTACGTAAACAAACGTATATATACACACAGACGCCCACACAACTAACAGCAATCCGCTGTGACGGTGGAAATAGGTTGATTTCCATTCTAGGTACAGAAACTGAATTACATATATAGGGATTTGTACGGCTAAGCCGAAATGAAATTATTTAAAATTGTATGAGACACTGAAAGGCATGATTGGATCCGCGTACCACACATAATTCCCTTTGATTGTAAGTTATTTTCGAAGTAAAGAGGATTCGATTCGATATTAATTAGTATTTGAGGCTGGATATTTGAAACCATACAAAATTCAGCTGAGACTTGGTTACACCCACATGGATTTGGACCTTATGCCTTATTGTGTTTGATACGTAGATAACATTTTGGGTATGGTACGAAGGTAATAGCATTGTGTTTGATACGAAGATAACAACAGTATTGGGTTTGACACGAAGATAGCAGCATTGGGTATGATACGAAGGTAACAGTATTGGGTGTGATACGAAGATAACAGTATTGGGTTTGATACGAAGATAACAACAGTATTGTGTTTGATACAAAGATAACAGTATTGGGTTTGATACGAAGATAACAACAGTATTGTGTTTGATACAAAGATAACAGTATTGGGTTTGATACAAAGATAACAGTATTGGGTTTGATACAAAGATAACAACACTATTGGGTTTGATACTAACAGTATTGGGTTTGATACGAAGATAACAACAGTATTGGGTTTGATACGAAGATAACAGTATTGGGTTTGATACGAAGATAACAACAGTATTGTGTTTGATACAAAGATAACAACATTGGGTATGATACGAAGATAACAGCATTGGGTATGATACGAAGATTACAGTATTGTGTTTGATACGAAGATAACAACAGTATTGGGTATGATACGAAAATAACTGTATTGGGTATGATACAAAGATAACAACAGTATTGGGTATGATACGAAAATAACAGTATTGGGCATGATACGAAGGTAACCGCATTGGGTATGATGCGAAGATAACAGCGTTGGGTATGATACGAAGGTAACAGCATTGGGTATGATGCAAAGATAACAGCGTTGGGTATGATACGAAGGTAACAGCGTTGGATATGATACGAAGATAACAGCATTGGGTATGATACGAAGATAACAGTGTTGGGTATGATACGAAGGTAACAGTATTAGGTATGATACGAAGGTAACAGTATTAGGTATGATACGAAGGTAACGGCGTTGGGTTTGATACGAAGACAGTAGTATTGGATATGATACGAAGACAGCAGTATTCGATTTGATACGAAGATAATAGGGTTTGATACAAAGATAACAACAGTAACGAGTTTGACACGAAGATAACAGTATTGGGTATGGCACGAAGGTAATAGTATTGGGTATGATACGAAGATAACAATATAGTTTGATACGAAAGATAATAGTTCTGGGTATGGTACGAAGATAGCAGTGACTGTGATAACTGCTGAAAGAATGGTAGGCTATTTGCCATTGCATAAGACTTCCTAATACATCGGCTGCTTCAATCACAAGCACTGTGCCACTCACGTCTGCCTTGCACGCGCTTGCGCGCAACTTAGGCATTCGCCTTTCCTTCACCTACCTTTCCAGTCCATTCCATCATACATAATTCGAAAAGTTGTCCTTTTTCTCGCCCGTCTTAATCATCCAAATTGCAGAACTTTTCACCATTTTCAATCTATCTTTCGTGGCATATACCACGGAAACAATTCATCATGGCAGCGTTAGATTAATTTCTTTCATTTGGATCCAGCATCCGCACCACACTTCCATAAAGAAAAGTTGGTTCGACAGTCGCTTCGTATAAGGCCACCTTGGTTTCTATGGACACCCCAAGTGTATTCCCTGTTACTATCCCTACATCAGCTGTTTTGGGATTCTCCTCTTCTCTCATCCCACCATCGTATTAATTAATATATTATTATACTTACATATATATATATATATATATATAATATATATATATATATATATATATTATATATATATATATATATATAATCCCAGTGATGCACTTTAGTGTTGTATGGTGACACAAGTCATTTATTTTAAATAGCAATCCGCATTTGGAGCCAGTTACACGTAGAAACTTATCTGAACTGTTTTGCTTGTTTTAGAAAAAGTATGACATTGTTGACTTCGAGGGGTTGTTGTTAAAAATCTTTTGTATTTGGAGATGGCTTATGGTTTTGAAACGTCATAATTGATGTTGGAATACAGTGACCAGAAATGGACTTTGGCAGTCTTTTATTTATTTATTTATTTATTTATTTATTTATTTACTACCAACTGAAGAAAGATCTTCTGTAAAAGAGATAGAAAAAATGAGCAAGAAGCTCATGTCAACACATCTTGCGGTCATTTTCGATAATGGTGTGTTTGCAAGAAAGTCTGCTTCCCAAATACATCATTTAGCTATTGTAATGGTATTGTTAAGCTATTGCCATGCGCTTGAATTGTACGAGTATGCGTTTTCTGACCAAAATAGGACAATCTCGCGCATGACGTCACGTGGCTGATCTGACTGAGGTTCAGGTAAAAAAAAAAGTCATCAGTCAGTATTTGACCCCACCAAAGTGAAGAACAAGGAAACTACCTTCCAGTACCTGGAGATTAACGGGACCTCTCTCACACAAGGTCGTGAAAGAGATAGGTAATGGGTGTGGGCAAACAATTCCCATAGTGACCCTTTATTTATTTGTTTTCTTGGTTTTCTTTTATGGCCACCTATCAATGACGTCACAAATACCTGTAAAACAAATTTGGCGGTGTCACCGTCATTAACCTGGGCAATTCCTCTTTTTTACTTACTAGGGGAGTAAGCCTACAAACTACTTTGTTGTTGTTGTTGTTGTTGTTGTTGTAGATGATGTTGTTCTTGCTGTTGTTGTTCTTGTGGGGGCGTTAGGAAAAGCTTATGGAAAAGCCTTAAAAGGTCTGAAAAAGGTGTTTCACGTTGCGTTTCAAGATACAGGAATTTTAGGATATGATATTTATGATTTATTTATTAGAATGAAAATTTTAAAAATAATGGGCATGTTCAACAGTACAAGACAATTATTTTTAGTAAAATATAGCATATTCATTTTAATTTTCTTTGTGAAACAACACATTATTTGACTGTAGATTTTAGCACACACCCTGAGTAAGCTGGAGGTCGGATATATATTTTCATATGTGTTAACCAAAGGGGAATTTTTAGTTGATAATAATTTCATCCTCTCGTGGATTCGAACCAGAGCACAGAGGAGAAATCAGGGCGTCAGTGACGTCTTCTTACCGATTTGGCCATTCGGTTACATAAATGAAAATATATTAATTCTTAAGTAGAGCAAATTGGATATTAAAGGACATTTGTAGCTTAAAGCATGTAGTATATGAATCACGGTCATTGCTACAAATGTTGTTTAAAATCCAGTTCGCTCTACATCGGGAATATCATCGAAGGGGAATTATAATTGACAAATAATTTAGTACCTGGGAGACTCGAACGCCAGACAATGCGTTTTAACGACTTTGTGGACGTGCTCACTACTCAACTGGTAAGAGAGAGGCATTAGTTGAACATGACTATGCCGTACATATCCACGTCGATTGCAGATATTTGTAATTGGTTCCAGCATTAACCCACCCCAACCATTACAGCCGATTGATAGTAGTATACTGTGTTTGAAATGAGAGTGAGGTGTACCCTTGGTACAGTGACAGGGTGTTTTCGTCTGTTGATGCAAATTGCGGCAAAATGATTCGAACAAAATATCGACAGAAATTGAAAACATATGATATTTTCTGGATAAGGAAAACGTTAATATCTGGCAGTTGCGAGGGTAAAAATGGAGCTATAAAAACCTTGATCTCATTTCAACGTATATTTTTACGATTTTGTCAAATTGGAAGTTTTACGAATGGTCTGTCACTGATATGCGACATAAAATGAAGCGGTGAAAGAAAAGTCGCAAAGTCTTTTTCTCCTGTTCAGAAAAGGCTCTGAAAAATCAAATGTTTTTCCAATACTCTCTCTCTCTCTCTCTCTCTCTCTCTCTCTCTCTCTCTCTCTCTCTCTCTCTCTCTCTCTCTCTCTCGCTGGTCGTCCTTCATGCGAACCGATAGTAATTACCCATTTTTAAGAAAATATTAATAAAATCTTTTTTGTAGGTTTTTTAAACGGTAAACTCTCTTCCGACTTTAATTACTGCGAGAATCCAGGAGAGGGACGGTGACCAAAGGCCTAAACATTGATCTGCCAACAGGTCGTGTCCCTCATCCGTGACCTAAGGGCACCCTTGGGCGGAGAAGTGATTGCCGAAATGCGTTGCATGGCTCAAGATTTGATTTTAAATGTGAAATTTTTGTTAAACCTGTTTTTAGGGTAACTTTTCTAAATCCTCATAATGAAGTATGTTTTTGATCGCTAACTTTAGATACTGGTCTTATTGTATGTTAGAGGTTTCCTCTTGTATATGACAAGCTTTTGGGGGTGATTATAAGAGATTCAGACATTTTAATGACCTGACCTATATATGTTGGGTCTGAGTGTAGGTACTCCTTCTATCTTAAAAGGCTAAAGCCTCTCCAATTTTTTTCCATCATTCAGCTGTGTACTTGTTTTTGGTCCTACTGACAATCTGATGAGCGCTCTTATGGCCTTGTGCCTTTGATCCCTTGAAGGACCTTGATATGGATAATGGGGAGAAGGCAGTTAATTAGTTGTTGATGGGGATTTTGAACTTCCTGTTGACGGAAAGCTACGATGACCTCGGCGTCCGATGAGCTGGAGGTACTTTTCTTTTTTTCTCCTGGTTTTGGTTTGTAAGTATTTGTATAGTTATTCTCCACCTGAAGAAGTAAAAATCTCACTTAGCTTAATGGGCAGAGGACTAAGGAAGAGTTAGTTACAGGATTCTGTTGCTTTGTTTATTTTATTTGATTTTTTTTTGTCTTCTTTTTTTAAAGGTAAACATATCGATGAGGATACTGTTTATGAGTATATATAATATATATTGATATAATATATATATATATATATATTATATATATATATATATGTGTGTGTGTGTGTGTGTGTGTGTGTGTGTGTTTTTATGTATTTCTAAATACGCTTTTCACTGTCACAGTGACCTCTCAACGTATGTATCTGTTCAAAACAAGCAGTATAAATATATATATATATATATATATATATATATATTAATATATATATATATATATATATATATTAAGTCAAGTATATCTTAGTTTGTTTAACAGACCACTGAGCTGATTAACAAGCTCTCCTAGGGCTGGCCAGAAGGATTAGACTTTTATTTACGTGGCTAGGAACAAACTGGTTACTTAGCAGTGGGACCTACAGCTTATTGTGGGATCTGAACCACATAAATTTCTATTCAGGTATAAATTCCTCTGTTTCCGCATTGGCACCAGCCGGGAGCAAACTCGGGCTACCAGTTTGATAGGCGAGTACACAACCCACTCGTCCAATGAGGAACTATGATTATTTATATATATACATATATATATATATATATATATATATATATATATATATATCATATATATTAATACAAATGTCAGATGGTAGAATCTTCACTGATAAAACAACAAGATAATAGGAACAACGTTTCCAATGGAGCCTGGACACTGACCATAGACAATATCTTCCTTAAGGGAATGATGAAGCGGATTAAGACAATTTGCAGAACCAACGTCGGCTTAGCGGTGACTCCAGGCACCACCCAAGTGCATATCTCCCACTATATATTTCGCCAATGTAACTTCATCTGTCCACCGAAATATAGTCCCATTTAGATGTTTTAATGGGCCTTTTAGATTTGAGACGTATCCTGTTTTAGCAAGAATGTATTTACAGATATATATATATATATATATATATATATATATATATATTATATATATATATATATATATATTAGTTTTGTAACATGTACAAGCCACTAATATTTCCTCAATATGTATATGTATGGGTGTGTATATATATAAATAAAACAATAAGGAAGAGAGAGAGAGAGAGAGAGTTTGGTGTGTCTGCGTGCGAAGCGTGACGTATAAGTGTATATACTTGACCATGAATGGAGGGCCCTAGAATATAGATGGAATTCATCGTGAATATTGCTAGACAGTCATTCCAGTAACATATCCTTCCAATCTCAAGTTAGATTTGCTTTTAAGAGACTGAAAAGGAAAGCACGTGAAGTATATTGATAAAAGTAATCAACGTTTGGGTTTCTAGAGATGGTGCGGAACAGGATACGTGTATCCAAAAAGGTCTGTAAGGAACGAAAATGAATGATTTGCTTGTCACCCTTTGTGCTGCGTCCAATATATCGAACGAGGAAGGTCGGGAATGGAGGAGACTGGATGAGTAAAATCTTTAGAGCTCGGCTTTGAAAGCTTCGTTGCACAGCGAGTGAATTCGAGATATACATGACGTATATCTTTGTAAAAGAGAGTGTGAGGTGGAAAGGCAGAAAAATCAATGTTGATCTTTTTTTTTCATATTTATATTCAAAACTGGAGAGTTGTTCTCATAGGAGTAACTAGGAGTCTATTAATGGGGGCGGCACCTGGGTGGACACACCTGAATATGGGGGGGGGCGGGGGGCACTGGGCATACACAGATTATAATACTCATTCTTTTTTTTTAAGTCATATGTAAGGATAATAAGGTTGTTATAAAATATTTAAGCCTATCAAATTGTGAATCACGCTTTCATATAAAAGAAAGAAAATTTATATATTTCTTATAGTTAGTAGAGTAAAACTCTACTTTTCTTCTTATAAAAAAAAAACTGCGAAACTACTTGATGTATAAATCTTTACATTAATCATAATATAATGATAATAAACTTGAAAAAATAATAATAGTAATATGAAAATTAAACTTAGGCTTTTACTACAAGTTTCATGGACTCAAAATGGGGCGACACCTGGGGTGGGCCACCAGTTTCAAATGGGGGCTCGTGCCCCCCCCCCCTGCCAGTTACGCTTATGGCTGTTTTGCACAGATGATTATTTGTAAAGTTGAAGAAGGGCAATTGGCTGCAAAAAGGTTCAATACTGGGATTTAACATAGGTCAAGATGGCAAGTCTGAAGCAGCAATTATTGCCGGCAATAGAAACAGCTGCTTTGAAATCCCATTAATGACCATGTGATGTAGGTGTGAAAAATGGCGATGAATTTACGACAGGGAAATGGATAACGAAATTGCTTTTAGGGTAGGGGGTGGGGTAGGGCAGTCGCTTCAGTGATGAAATTGAAGGCGTCAGGGGCGCTAAGTATAGAATGGAAGATATTATGCAGATAGAAGCAGCAGTCATCAGGGAGTAATTTTCGCTTACTTTGGGAGTAAGAGTACAAAACTTTGTTGTTGTTGTTGTTCTTGGTGGGGGGTAGGAAAGGTCTATCGAAGAACCTAACTCGTTGAGTTAATGATACAGGAATTTTAGGATAGGGTATTTATAAGTTGCTTATTAGAATGGAAATGTCAAAAATGAATAATGCTGGGTTTGTCACATATTATATATATATATATATATATATATATATATATATATATATATATATATATATATATATCTCTCTCTATATGTATATATATATATATCTATATATATATCTATATATATATATCTATATATATATATATATATATATCTATATATATAGATATATATATATATATATATTATATATATATAGATTATATATATATATCTATATATAGATAAAATATATATATATACGTAGATATGTATATATAATACACATATATATTATACATACATACACATATACATTTATATATCCTCATATAAGCTGTTACTCTTGTGATAAGAAAATGTTTTTATAAATCACTAAGATTTCCTTTATCGAAACTTAATCCGTCTCTCTTTTCCAGGTCTGCACTTAAGAAGAGATTATCATCCCTTGAAGGCCCCTACAAATGGACTGCTGAAGATTTTAGGGGATATCCTTTTCAACTCGAGCGAAGCCGAGTTCCTCTCCGGGGAGCGAAGATTGCCGAACAGAATGGTCCCCAGCAGGTTCTATTTCGGGCTGGTGCTTCTCTCCTTCAGTGCCAAGAGAACTGCGACGGAAACAATACATGAATATAGGTAAGATGAAAACGAAGCAAAGGCTCCACCGTTGCCTTGTTCAAAGATAGAAAGTTGTAAGCCATGAAAGACATTCATTCAGTCGTAGATCTTTGTATGTGGGTTCTTTTTTTTTTCTGAGACAGAAGTATGGAGGCTGATATGTCAACTCATTTAAGTTAGTTGCAATTGTATAGGTAGTTTGAAAAGGAAGGCATTAGCTGAGTGGTTATTGTTATCCTCTGATCTCTCTCTCTAAATATATATATATATATATATATATATATATATATATATATATATATATATATATAAATATATAAATATATATATATAACATATATATATATATAATACATATATATATATATTATATATATATATATATATATATATATATATACAGATAGATAGATACACACATGTATATACATACACGGCGCATGAGCACTAATGGCCATCGCTTAAACACTCGGGAAGCTGTGTGTATGTGTTGAAATGAAATTCGTCTTTGATAATGAGTTATATCCTAATATTGTCACTGAATTCGTAGTGACAGTTAGTCAGGG
The DNA here is from genome assembly GCF_015104395.2 of Macrobrachium nipponense. Lineage (NCBI taxonomy): Eukaryota > Metazoa > Arthropoda > Malacostraca > Decapoda > Palaemonidae > Macrobrachium > Macrobrachium nipponense. The sequence goes on along the minus strand of NC_061102.1, from coordinate 48,852,330 downwards.
TTGGTAGGGTGGTGAGGGGTGGCGGGCAGGAAGTACCCTACGGTATCGTACACATTGTTATCAGGGCTTGTTTCTTTATCCTGTGGTCATGATGTCTTTATCCGTACTTGCCCTGAGGAAGATTTCTCCGCCTACCAAACTCATTTTTGGGCTTGGTCAGTGGGCATACCATACAAATGATAGGTTAGGGTTCAGTAGAAAACCAGTTGCGAATTCTACCCCATTAACAGGCTTATGTTTTGTTGACGATAACTGTCCCTACAAGAGGTAATCTCTCTTGTTGGGCGTTTGGCCTCTGGTATCTGGTTTCCAGCGCAGCTTTATTATAATGTCTGTTTGATGCGTTTGTGTTCACTTACATCTGATGTTGCTGTCCTTCTCCCTGTGTGTTTACAGTTACCTGTAAAACTATCGAATTATCTTGCTCTGGTGACGTGGGATGTATTATTGATATGAATGACACCTTAAACTGAAGGTGTTCATACCTTATTGAAAATGTTATATCAATATCCAGAGAAGAGAGCGGCTGACAAGACAAAGTTTCCTGCACATTCAAGAACTATGATTTGATGGGTTAATAATTTAGCTAAATTTTGTTAATCATTTGCGTAAATGTAGGAAACAAATGTTGACATTCACAGGGTCTGCAACCTTTCATTTATATGAAAAAAAAATGGACTTGGATTAATTTACTAGGTCTCAGCATTTAAACGTGTGTGTATATGCTGAGGATAATAAGTTCAAGTATATCTTAGTTTAACCAGACCACTGAGCTGATTAACAGCTCTCCTAGGACTAGCCCGAAGAATTAGATATTTTCACGTGGCTATGAACCAATTGGTTCATTAGTAACGGGACCTACAGCTTTTTGTGGGATCCGAACCACATCATATTGAGATATTAATTTCTGATCACCAGAAATAAATTCCTCTGATTCCATGTTGGCACAGCGGGGCGCGAACACTAGCTACCAAATCAGTAGGCAAGCACGCACCCCACTCGTCCAGCGAGGAACTGTGCTGAGGCTAAGAAGTGTCTGATAATTCTATTGCGTAAGGAGAGACTGTTGGATGCTTTGGCACTTTGTGAGATAAATGTGACAAGAAAGTTTGCATTGTGCCTGGGAAGGGCAAAGAGTTAATTTGTTTTGGGTAGCTGAAAGGTTAGAGCTATGGAATAGGTCGACCTTGTACGTAGTGTTTAGAAGATTCTCGGATTGGTGTTCATGCTCAATGTGTTAGGCTGAGGGTTGTATGGGGAAGATTGAGTATAAAATAGTGGGTTTACATGGTCTAGAAATATACAAGTACAAGAATGATAAAGATTATTTGCGGGAAACCAAAAGGAACCCTTTTTTTTATTTTTGGACCAGCCTCTAATTTATAAACATATATACATTCCATATTAGATAAGTAATATGGAAAATATATATGGTTATATGCACTATTTGACAAGAATTAATTTTAAAAAATGCCCCCAAAATATATCTATCTCTCGGTGGTCTCGATATAATGCTGTATGAGCCGCGGTCTGTGAAACTAGCAGCCACGGCCGGTGGTTGCCTGTCCTATAGCGTTGCCAGACGCACCATCATGGGTAACTTTAACCTTAACTGGAATCAAAACTACTAAGGATAGAGGGCTGCTATTTGGTATGTCGGATGATCGACGTCTCGCTAACGTGAGGTATTTGCCTACCAAACCCTCAGTCTTCAGAGACAGAAATGGTAATTGGTGTAATTCTTAATTTAGAAGAAGATGAAATGTACAAGTCAACTGGGCTTTTTTTTTATTACAAAGCAGTAAATTTGCAAACATATAATTCTTGAATATAATTTAGTACCCATAGGTATTCAGGACGCAATCGCTAGTCTGCTATACGCTTTTCTGTATGTTATTTTTAATCAGAATACCGTAAAGTTTTCTAGTAAGTTATATGGCTTTTAAACTGTTTCTTATAACTTCCATTTTTGTCCGAATGTTAGCGTACATTTTTTTTTAGTAACGCCTAGAGACGCACTAAATCTGTTTCTGTTAGTAAACGCGATAGTTGCGATGTTAGATAAACTGCAATCAATCAATCGACCACGAGAAGTAATTAAATGTTCGCCCACAAGTTTCGTTGTATTGACCTCGATGGCGAATGACCGTCACTGTAGTGACACACACACACACACACACAAACACACATATATATACATATATATATATATATATAATATAATATATATCATATATATAATACATATAATATAGATTATATTGAGTACATTTTAATGTCTTTAAAATCCTTGACATATAACGAGGAAAGCAAGAAACGCTTTAGAAGACATAGTGAGGGCGTATTTCAGTGATACAGTTGACTTTCCTCCTTCAAAACTATAGCGCCAACCATATAACCATGACTATCCTACAAAGTTATTTGCAGAATTATTCAAGTCTATCTTCTTGTATTGATATACAAATGACGGAGCCGCCAAATTGACAGTAAGAAGATTTGAAAGGTGTAACAGGAGGAAAACCTCAAAGCAGTTGCACTCTGAAATAGCTGTTAGGAGACCGTGGGTAGCAAGATGGAAGAAAGAATATGAAGGGAGGCACAGTAAAAGGAACGGAAGGGGTTGCAGCTAGGGACCTAAGGAAGGCACGCTGCAAAGAACCTCAAGTAATGCCTGCCAGCGCCTCAGTGACGTGGTCGGTATGGTGTTGACGTGCCACTTGGTTGGCCGCGAGTTCGATTCTCGAGCATTTCATTGAGGCGTGAGAGATGTGTATTTCTGGTGACAGAAGTTCACTCTCGACGTGGTTCGGAAGTCACGTATAAAGCCGTTGGTCCCGTTGCTGAATAACCACTGGTTCATATGCGACGTAAAAACACCATACAAGCAAACAAACAAACAAACAAGTAATGCCTACCAAGCACCGCATCCTTTCTGTAGAGAACGGCTGCTTTAATGTGTGACGAACTTCTTCTGAATCAAGACAAACGAGGAAAAGGTTTACATAAACTTGCAACATTAATATTTTGAAGAGTAAACTGTATGGAACTTTGAAGGCCCAGGAAGCTCTAGGTTTTTAGGAGTACCGTTTGCACTGTACACAACTTTCTTTCCAGAGAGCAAAGCAAGATAAACAAAGCTGTATTTGAGCAATTAAATGAAGGTAAACAAGCACAGAATAAGTACCTAGTCTTTATTTGCCATTAGCGAGCCCAGTTGTGTCTCTTGCATTTGAGTGACACTGGCCAGGTGGAACGCCAGATGTTCTGTGAAGGGGGAGCGGGTTTAATCTGAACACCTCCGAACCCCACAATTGGCCACGGGCCTGAGAAGTTCCTCGTTGGACGAGTGTTTTTCGCGCTGGGCTACCAATCCGGTGGTCCGAAGTTCGATTCTCGGCTTGGCCAACGTGGAATCGGAGGAACTTATTTCTGGTGATATAAATTCATTTCTATATAATGTGGTTCGGATCCCACAAAGAGCTGTAGGTCCCGTTGCTAGGTGACCAATTGGTTCCTAGCCACGTAAAAATATCTAATCCTTCGGGCCAGCCCTAGGAGAGAGCTGTTAATCAGCTCAGTGGTCAGGTAAAACTAAGATAAACTTAACTTTACGGGCCTGATAATAACGCAGATAAAGGAGTATTTGCCATATGGAATATTGTGAAGACTGCAAACAGCAGAAGTCATTCAATAACCAGAAAACAATTATTGCCCGCGACCTTGATCAAGGAAGTGGGTCGGGGAGAAAAGGCGTTCCCCTCTTCCAACAGAAAATCAGTGGGAGTTGTGTGTGTGTGTGTGTGTGTGTGGTGTGTGTGTGTGTGTGTCCTTCGCTGATTGGTACCCTTGCAGCTGCGTGGTTTCCGAAACCCGTTCGAATGTAGCGTTCGTCGGACGAACGCCTCAAGTTCTTCATCGACTCCAGTTTAAATATGGTTTGTTTGGAATGCCTCATACGGTTGAAACTTCGCAATATTATCCGTTAACATGGTGAGAATTCCAGTGGATTCCCTCGACTGTTATAAGGGCTCGTAGCTGAACGGGGAAATAGCTGTTATTTTGTTTGTTTTGATGTACAGAACAGAAGGAATCCATAGAAGCAATTTTAGCAATTGAAAGTTTTGGCAAATGTTTGCCGGCATCCGGCAAATTTTCAGAAGAGTGCAATTTTAATCCAGTCTCTCTCCTCTCTCTCTCTCTCTCTCTCTCTCTCTCTCTCTCTCTCTCTCTCTCTCTCGTTTCATTCTGTTAGTGGAATGGTGATACCTCAGTTTTTATAATTTTTCACTAAGCTTTTATGGAGACACTTGTCTGAGACCCCTTTATTCCACAAAACTTTTTTTTCCCACAAAACTAGTCGCTCTTCTGTTATCCTAGATCGCGTAATCTATACAGGGTGTCCATAAAATCCCAGTACCATTCTGAGCAATAAATACCTGTAATGGTACTGGGACTTTATGGACACCCTGTATAATAACGTGTGCATCACCATGCATTCTTTCCTTGTATCCACACTGTTCTTTTCCACCTGTGAAGCTTTCAGCAATATCTGTTACCGTGTGATGCAGCTGTGATTCACGTTTGCTAGGTCTGTGGATCGCTCCCAGCCTGCCGTCCACCAGACCACCTTGTTAAAATGGGTACCTACGCTTTCGGGGGTCATTGAGAAAGGCGGAGATTTCCATCCTTATCCTCAAAGACTAGACGCGAAACCACAATGCTGTACCATTCATGCACCATTTTCTGAAAGGTGAAACCAAAGGGCGTAGGGTGAATAAAAAAAATGAATATATATATATATATATATATATATATATATATATATATATATATATATATATATAATATATATATATATATATATATATATATATATATATATATATTAAGACAAATTCCACGAAGGAAAGAGAAACGACGGAGTTTGTAAGGTCTTGCAGAACCCCCGTCGTATCTTTCCTTCGTGGAATTTGTCTTTATTTATATATTCATTAAGTTCCATTTTTTCGTGATTCAGTATTGAAGAACACATGAACCTAAGATGACGACCTTAGGTTTCTTTGATATTTTATTCTGGAATTGGTCTTTATTTATAAAGACCAATTTTTCCGTGAGTCAGTGATTATATATATATAGATATATATATATATATATATATAGATATATATATATATATATATATAAATGGCCTCAAAGTGACCCATTCCTCCTCACTCTCTGGTGACTAATGGTTTGCTACCATGTCAGTACAATTTCTTTTTACTTGACACCTGACGGAATTGATTACACCACAATTGTCTTTTTTTTACATATCCTATTTCATGTGGTTAAATGATAAGTTATCCTAGTGATGGTGGTCTCAAGTATCCAGTAATGTGAGGCTAATGTTTTTTTTATAGTATGAGAGTGGTTTCACCTGATAGCAGTTACGGTTCAAAGAAGGTCTCTTATGACATTCCGTTTTTTGAAACATCAAAAGTCAGTAATTTTGTGAACATTTGTCTTTTGTCGCCTTCAAATTATCAGTAATTAAAATGTCATATTGCATTTCATCGCTAACTAGAATTTCTCAACTTTATTTTGAAGCCGGATAAGCGTGAAATTCCGAGTCAGAAATTAATCAGCCAGAAAATCAGGAAACAAAACTTTTAGAATTCTACTGATGTCCAGTGAAAGGGAAATGCGTGGTAGTATTTACATGTTATGCAGGTATATTTAATGCAAGATTACTGTAGTCCTTATTTATATATATGTGGAATTTTGAGGAAAATTATTAGAGTTATTCCAATCTCCTTTAATTTCATTCTGTGACTGAATCTTCATCCACAGAGTTTATAAACAACACTATTTTTATACTGAGACGAAGCATATACAGGTATACAAAAAAAGAGAACATATTCTAAATTAAACATAAGCTTACAAACTGATTTTTGGGAATTGTTGCATATAAATGACACTGGAATTCTTATTTTTATATGCCTGTAGTTTATGTTACCAGTGATAATCTAAACCAGAGTTTTTGAGGTTGCTGGGATGAATAGAGACACTCCCGAGGGCCTTCAAGTCCAAGTTCAGCCCTAATAGGAACAGGAAAAAAAAATGCAGGGAAATGTAACTGAAGCAAGTATCTTTATAGGAAAGGGAGAGTGAAGGAGAGAGAGAGAGAAAGAAGAAGAGGCAGTGAGAGAGATTTGAGGGGGTTTACAAGGAGAAAGAGAGAGAGGGTATCGGTTGTCATTCAGAGTTTTCCCAGGCAGCGCCGGGTCGGTCAGCCATATTATGAACATCAGCAGTCTCCCTTTATTGACATACAGCCATGTTCCAACAAAGAATTAAAGCTATGCCCTCCTCTTACTTACAGAGCCCTACTCACTAAAGTGTCGTTGTTTTCCCAGGAGCAGCAGACGGTATCCAGGCCTTGGGAACGAGTTATTGAAACTGGATCAGCTGTTCCGAGTCGGCCATCGTGGGCAGTATGACAGAAGACAAACTCCTGCAGCTGCGTTAGGTAAGGCGGGATTGGGTGATACTGTGCGATTTACGTGTTCACTGTCGTAAACTCTGCCTAGTTCTCTTTCCTCGAGAAACTAATCAGTATCTTTGCTAGGAGGTTATGTTTAGGACATGACATTTTTCTAAAGTTTATAAGAATGGTGTTGCCTTGATTGTAACCAAAATGCTGCAAAGATTAGTTTGGAAGTAGCCTTTCTATTGACGATTATCCCTTCGAAAGAGGCAGCAGACATTCTTCTATTACAGGATATATGCGAAGACTTTCGGACTTGTCGAACACTTTAAAATGATCAGAGCCATCTAAGTTTGAAGGAATATTTAACTTCTGTCGTAAAATTTTATAGATAAATTTTGTAATCAATTTGACTGATATTTGATTGGAATTTCTCTTGGACCCTTGTACAGATTTATGAGGTTTTTCGTAAAATTTGTAAACAATGTTCGAGGGAAGCCCAAGAAGAACTTGAGGTGATGGAATTCTTTTATTAGTCTTCGGTAGGGAACATTGTTCACAACAAATAGATTCATTGCTGATAATTTGATCTGTCCCCAGGCAGTCGTTTGTTGATTTAATTGAACTGTGTGAGTGTGTGTGTGTGTGAGTGTGAGTACTCAAGCTGCAGGGCTTCCAATGGGTTCACCTCTATCGCTAAGTAACGTCAGTGGATTGTTTTGGGACTGACTTGCTGCTTGGTACTGTATGCTTTAACTTGGCGTGGTGTCGATACGCGTATGATTATATTTGCAGTAGTACCAGATGATGAATTAGTAATTTTTGTAGTGGTCTTAATTCATTGCATCAGTCTGTGAACATCAAAGTTGAAATTGAGAACTAAGACGTCCTAGTGATTCGTTCAGTGGTTAATTATGCTAAATCTAAAGTTTATGGACACCCCCACGTATCCCAGGTCATATATTCATGATTCTTTCAAGTCGTACCCCTCATGTAAAACTAGAGGTCACTGCTAACATTTTTATGTATATTTTTATTCTGCTATTATGTAATATTTTCATGAATTCAGTATAATTCTTTTCAAAAAGTAATATATGAAACTGTTCACCTGTAATTGGCGATTAAAAGCAAGAGAGACATTTAAACAGCTGTAATATTGGCAATTCTTTTAAGCTAGAAAATAGACTGTTTTAACAATTTTATTCATATGTATAAATATCGACGTGAGGTATCATACAAATTTTAAGGGGGGGAAAGCCCTTGAATGTTCTCGTAAAAAGAGACAATAGAGAAGGGTGTTGGGTCCCGCTGGTGGTGAAAAAATTTGTACAAACACGATTGTCCAAGGATTTCCAAGGTTAAAATAATTGTTGTTAGGAGTTGGTAGGAAAAGTCTATGGAAGAGCCTGAAAAGGTCTGAAAAAGGTGTTTGGCGTTGAGTTAAAGATACAGGAATTTTTGGATAGGATATTTACGATTTATTTATTAGAATGAAAATGTAAAAAATAAATAATGTGCATGTCAAGCATTACAGAACAATTATTTCTAATAAAATATAATGTATTGATTTTAATTTTCTTTGGTGAAACAATGTGCTCTTTGCCCATAGAGTTTAATGCGTGCCCCGAGTAAGCTGGAGGTTTGATCATGCCTTGTCAGAGTAAGCTTTATAGTAAGATTGGATTTGAAAGTGAAATATTCAAAGAGTATGAATCTGTACAGAACTAGAGTGGGAGAACGATAAGCATCGGTAATGCCTGGCGATGTGAATGCTAAAGTAGGTGGTAGAGAGAGGGCATGGTGGTAGGGCAGTTCCTGGAGTGACTCCAGTCGGAGAACGTTTATTAGAAAAGTGTATCTTGAGGTGTCTGACTCTTGAGAATGCTGTGTGGTTTTATGTATTAAGTGTATTTTGGAATGAGAAAATGATGGATAAAAGATCTGGATACAAAATTCATGACCCGTAGAAGGTTAGTGCCACTAGCGCACCTCATGCTGTGCACTGTAGGCATTACTTAAGGTTCTTTGCTGCATCTCTTCGGCCCTTAGCTGCAACCCTTTCATTCCTTTTACTGTATCTCCTTTCACATTCTCTTTCCTCCATCTTACTTTCTACCCTCTCCTAACATAGCGCAACTGCGAGGTTTTTCTCCTGTCACACCTTTCAAACCTTTCACTCTCAGTTTTTCGTTTCAGCGCTGAATAACCTCATAGGTCCCAGTGCTTGGCCTTTGGCCTAAATCCTATATTCAATTCAGATGTATGAGTCAAGAGCATATGAAAGAGTGAGTTGAATGTAATGGTAAGAAAAAGTGAAATTATTTATTTTATAATTTTTATTATTATTTATTATTATTATTAGCCAAACTGCAACCCCAGTGAAAGACAAAACACTACAAGCCAAAGGGCCAAGTACAGCCAAGCACAGAGAACTTAGTACAGAAATAGAGAATGATTTATGTACAGAGAGGACAAAGAAAAACAAACAAGATATATAAATACATGAACTGTGATATGAGCTTCATGTAAAGCCTGATCAACAAACAAACAAACAAAAACAAGGAAGCCTGTGCACTCAGTTTGAACAGCTAAGGTTCCAAAAACTTGACATGGAAGATTTCCTGATCTGGTCTCAGTTGATGTAGTACAACTTAGAAAATTGTGTGGTGCTGTCAGATTGTAAAGTTTGAATTAGTTACTCGTAAATTCTACGGTACAGGCAGTCCCCAGGTTACATCAGTTTCGGGTTAAGTCGTTCCGGACTTAAGGCACTTGCCTCATGGCGCGGTTAACCTGTTTTACAGCACTGTAACCCGAATTTGCAGTGCTCATGCTCTATAGTCCCATTATACTTATGATGATTCGGGTTAAGGCGATTTTCAACTTATAGTGCCCTGCTGCGGAATGGAACCCCCGACATAACCTGGAGGATTGTCTGTATTTGGTTTTAAGAGCTAGACCTTCTATTCGCCTTTCTTGAAAACAACCTTTCAACATGGCCTTTGTATTGTTCATTCTTTAAGCCGTGTAAAATCGAAAGACAATTCGTATGTGCAGTTCGTCATACATACGTATAAAGTGGACGCATAGTAAGCTTAAAAAGAACAAACGAATGTTTCATGGCAATATAGGCAATCGATTATAGTTAAAAGAGAAGAGAAAATACATTTTGATTTGCATCGTATCAGAAGTTAAGCAAACAAAATATTCAGCTCTCTGCATCGGTTTTTTGGTAAAAACAATATCGTTTTTTTTTAATCCATTCCAGTCGATGCTGATACGGAAAAGTTTGCTTTTGAACGGTTTACAGTATGAAGCCTCGCGTCCTGGCTTTGAATAAAAGAGAGAGAGAGAAAAAAAAAAGTTTTAGCCAATAAAGAGCAATCATACCAGGTTTAGTTTCCAGCCGTCATTGCTATGTTACTTGTATAACTGACCCAAAATCTCGGAATACGTTCAAACGCAATCTCTTTTAACATGATTATGAGGATACGTAACACAATACCGGCATCCATTTACGGCGGTCTGCCATTACATACTGGCCAGCCGACTTGATTACCAGCAGCTGGCTCCCCGCTCTATTGTCCAGAACGGCGAATATGAGGCGAATCAAAGGTACCTTTTTGAATGCTAGGTGCTATCCAGCGTCATTGCAAGCCGGTCGTCATTTTGAAAAAAAGGAAAGGTCATGAAAATGGAACTTCCAAACTGCCTTGCTGTGAGATCATGAATAGGATGATGGATGCCCTTATTATGATTCCGCAGAAAATTAGGAAAATGTGTTGAAGATTGAGTGGCTGTCAAGACGTCACACGATATCAGCGTAATCAACCAGGAATAAAATGTAAAGATATCCAATTGCAGACGTCTTAGGAAGGTGGCATTATG
>NC_061102.1:48829476-48839476 GCF_015104395.2 Macrobrachium nipponense | reverse complement strand
ATACTATAGAGACCTTATCTTCAGAAACGGAAATTTTCTTTCTATTTTTGTAAGAGTCAATTTCTTTCTTGCTGTGTAATTATGATATTCCCTAAAATTATTGAACCTATTCTAGGTTAATGATCTCCCTCTATTGTCTTTTCCAAAACGATAAATGCGTTACTGATTAACTTAATTTTATACTGACAGGCATTCCTTCAAACTTTTGACTGATAAAGTAACTTCATCTTCAAGGTAGTTTCGAGAAAGCCTCTGAAATCACGTTTAATCCCCAGGACTTAGCAGGTCACTCAGTCAAGTATTGCACGAATGCTGGTTGCAATAAGCATATTCATCCTTTAGATGAGGTAGATTGACTTTAATATTGTTATTATTATTTAACATATTATTATTATTATTATTATTATATTATTATTATTATTATTATTATATTATTATTTGGTCTATCACCGTCATGCAATTCGACGGGGTGGTTTTTATAGTGTGGTGTTCCAGGTTGCATCGTACCTCCTTAGGAGTCCATCACTTTTCTCTCATTATGTGTGCTGTTCCTAGGAGCACACTCTTCTACATGAGTCCTGGAGTTACTTTGACATCTAGATTTTCCAAGTTCTTTTCTGGGATCTTATTATTATTATTATTGTTATTATTTTGGAAGAAGACCATCTTTTTTACAAATTCTGTTGAATAAAATGGCAGAATTCAGCGAATTCTGCTATTATTATTTTTTTTTTTTTGGGGGGGGGGAAACGTTCTATACATGGACTCGTAACATTATTATTATTATTATTATTTTATTATTATTATTATTATTATTATTATTATTATTATTATTATTATTATTATTATATTCAGCAGATGAAACCTCTTCATATAGAACCAGCCCACAGGGGTCATTGACTTGAATTTCAAGCTTCCAAAGAAGTTAGAGGAAGTAAAGGGAAATACAGAGAGAAAAGATCCGACTTATTATAAAAATTTTAAAAAATATCTTGATAGATAAAAGTCTAGCAAAATGCAAGAAAAATATTATTAGGGTAGTGATAATTTGCATTTTCCCTTGAACTCCTGAAGTTCAAATCTAGCGACATCCTCTGGGAGGCTGTTCCACAGTCCAACAGTGTGAGGAGGAATAAAGAACCTCTGGAACTGAGAAGTTCGACAGCGAGGCTAATAAACATTCACTGCATATTGGTGCTTCTGCTGTTCAGCGAGTCCGGGATAATGTGGAGCAGGGATCAATTGCGAATGTGGAAGACCTCTGTTGAAATGCAATTCATAAAAAGATTGATTGCAAACTGTGTGAAAGACCTCTGTTGAAATACAGTTTATGAAAAGATTGATTGCAAACTGTTTGGAAGACCTCTGTTGAATTACAGTTTATGAAAAGATTGATTGCAGTCTCTTTGGGTTCGCACGCTGTATATACATTTTATCACCGCTTCCCCCAGTAGGCTAAGGGATAAAATAAGGAGGTTCGTTTTTTTCCTGTCTATATAAATTGTATTCTTTTGCGATGGTATCCATCGAGTACGCATTGCTTGCTCGACTGTGTTTGCAATAGAAATAGATACACATATCCCGTGCAGTCGCATACAGAAGACTCATGGAGCCTGCATACAACTAGAATATACAAAAGAGATATTTCTTTGTGTTTTAGAGAGCGTTCTCTCCCTGTTTCGAACAGAAAACGAAAAATGTGAAACTAACAGAACCAGCTGCAACCAATTATCTTGCAAAAGAAGAGAACGCTACATGATGAAACATGCATGGAAACAGATTGAAGGAATTGCCGAAAACATCATGGAGCTAAAAATATCAGAAAGAGCAAGCAGAGGTAGATTAATAGTGCCCAAAACTATACCAGGAAAACTAAGGAAAGCACACAGGACATTAATCCACCACGCACCAGCATCGACAATGCAGCGTCTATTCAATGCGTTGCCAGATCATCTGAGGAACGTATCAGGAGTGAGCGTAGATGTGTTTAAGAATAAGCTCGACAAATATCTAAGCTGCATCCCAGACCATCCAAGATTGGAAGATGCAAAATATACCAGAAGGTGCATTAGCAATTCTCTGGTAGACATTAGAGGTGCCTCACACCGAGGGACCTGGGGCAACTCGAACGAGCTGTAAGGTCTGTAAGGTAAGGCCTGCCATTGGAAGAGAAGCGGTTAGTTACCACATGGAAATATTCTCCCCCTTCTTCTGTTCTAGTATGAGACCTGGCTTTCATCCTGCGAGACGCATATTGACGGCTGCTAATATGGTTGATCTATTAGTTCATTAATATGATAATCTCTTCCCCAAATGAGATGAGGGATTACTACATGAGGCACAGTGCCACTTTTTAAGCAGCATCTGTTCTCTCCTTATGCCACTGATATTGTTTGTCTGTTTGTCATTATTACAATATATATCGCTATAATCATTATATATATATATATATATATATATATATATATATATATATATATATATGTGTGTGTGTGTGTGTGTGTGTGTATGTATGTATGTATGTATGTATATATATAATAAAAGGAGCCCATAAAAACGGCAAAATATAGAGAGAAAATACTAGATTTCAGAGACTGCTGTCTCTCTTCTTATCTACCTGAAGAGAGAAAGACAGCAGTCCATGAAATATAGTATTTTCTCTCTATATTTTGCGTTTTTATGGGCTCCTTTTATCAGATGGAATTCTGTTGTAACAGAACATTTTTACCATCATATATAAAATATATCGCAACAAACCAAGAGGATTTTGTTTGTCCGACTTCGTGTAAAACGTGGAGTCTCGGGAACGCAGGTTCGTGCACGAGACGCCATGAAGCAAGTTATTATATATATATATATATATATATATATATATATATAGATATATATATATATATATCAGAGGCGTTGGCAGTAAATGTAAGACCTTTTCAGAATTATGTAGAAGAACGTTAGAGCCTGAATTAAATCATCATCCCTTCAGCCGATTCCGTAACTGTGTGTATGATCAAAACTTGTTTAGTGAATAAGTTAAGCTTTGTTTAAAAATGTTACAAAATGTTTCTTCATCGTCTTCTTCGGGTTTTCCCTGCATATATGCAAAGTGCAGAGTACAGGTAATTCTTAGAATATATATATATATATATATATATATATATATATATATATATATATATATACTATATATATATATATATATATATATATATACATTTTATAATTACGTGTAAGATAAGAATTTTTTGTAGGTACACATTAATCGTGACATGTGTACTTTCTTATTTCTTCAGGTTCAAGTCGCCTTCTATTCTATCTTCCTACTATATATATATATATACACGAGTATAAATATATATATATATATATATATATATATATATATACACACACATATATTATATATATATATATATATATATATATATATATATTATTGTAACATAAAAAAAAAATCTCTCTCTATGGTAAGGATTTACGAGGAGAATATATCAGGAAAACAGTGACAACTCACTATAACTTAAATGTACTTTAATAACAACTAGTAAGGAAATTAAAGTCACAAACAGAACATTAAACAAATTACGGACGCTTTACACAAAAGAAACAAAGACTCGCTAACAGCACCTTCCATCAAGACTACTAATCACTAATCACTGCATTTTACAGTATAATACCCAAGTCACAAAGCTTTACATCAACACAACATATCACTGTAAACATCAAAAAGTTAGTGGCAACCAACGTTACATCACACAAGAAAACGATCCCAAATTGGATAAACAATACATTTACCATATATTCCTCAAAACTTGATACACTATTATAATCACTTGTTTGTTTCAGCTCCAACGAAAATCGTCGTTTTGGGCCTTTATATACCCGACTCACGCTAGACATCCATGGACCAAATATCATTGTTTCGGTACATTATCCTTGGCGGACTACCGCCTACGCCAAGCGCTACTGCCATCTGTGTCTAGTGTACAGACTTTTTTTCTATGCAAATATCAATTTTCAACCTTTTCTGCAATTTTACATTCAATAAATCAATATTCCTTTACATTCCCCCCCTTTAACTCAGCGGCTCTCTCCTCAGTCCATTCTGAATTTTCACTCTTACAGTCTTAAACATTAGCTACTTCCATTAGCAACTGTCGGAGACTGCCACGTCGTTGGTAACAAGCACTTTCCTTTAAATAATCAACAGATCTAGAGAGAGAATCTGCAATGACATTTCTTTGCCTGCTATATGGTGAATATTTAGTTTGAATGGTTGCAAAAATAAAGACCATCTTAAAATTCTCTTATTGTTGTGCTTACATTTATTAATAAAGGTTAAAGGGTTATTATCAGTATATACGTCTATTTCAAAGTTACTGTTAGCAAGTATATCTCAAAGTGCATTAAACTCAAAATTAAACTTAAAGCTTCTTTTTCAACAATACTGTAATTTAACTGGTGGCTATTATATTTCTTTGAAAAGTAAGATACAGGGTGTAAAACACCATTATGTTCTGTAATAATACACTGCCAGCTCCTACTTCACTGGAGTCTACCTGTAACTTGAATGGTAGATTAAAGTCTGGGGATTTCAGTACTGGCTTAGACATTAACATGAGCTTAAGTTTATTAAAGGCATCGTCACATTCCTTTGACCACACAAACTTCACATCCTTTTTCAGCAACTCTGTTAATGGGTAGGCTACATCTGAAAAGTTCTTACAAAATTTTCTGTAATACCCCACTGTTCCCAAAAATTTCATCACTCCACGTTTAGATGTAGGGAGGGTCAAATTCTTTATGACCTCAATATGACAATCAACAGGTTTCACTTGGCCACTTCCTATTTCATGTCCTAAATATTGAACAGTAGTTTTACCAAATTCACATTTGGAAAGGTTTATCGTAACATTGAATTCTAATAACCTCTTAAAAACATAATTATAACTTTTTAATGTTGATCTTCCCAGGTTTCTCCAACTATGATAATGTCATCCAAATAAACAAATACACCTTCGAGATCCTTCAAGATATAATTCATCTGACGTTGGAATGTCAGAGGTGCATTACATAAACCAAATGGCATTACCTTATAATTATAAAGTCCATGGGGTGTAACAAATGCAGCAATATCCCTGCTGTTTTTGTCTAACTCAATTTGATAGTATCCTTTCAATAAATCAATTTACTTAAAAAAGGAAACTTTGCTACATTATCAATTATATCTTCTACTCTGGGCATAGGATATGAATCTTTTATAGTTACATATTTACCTTTCGATAGTCTGTACACATTCTTGCACTTCCGTCAGGTTTGTCGACTAGAATACATGGGCTAGCCCATTCACTATGGCTTTCCACTGCTAGTCCGTGTTTCAGTAAATAAGCAACTTCGGTCTTTAACTGTTGTTGTTGCCTCGGCGACATTCTGTATGGACGCTGACCTTATTGGAGTCTCTTCTCTCAACCTGATTTTATGTGTACTCCTTTTATCCTTTTAGGATGGTCTGAAAATAGATCTGAAAAGTTTTGAATTAGCACTTAAAATCATGCTGCTGTTCATCAGATAAATGAATACATAACTCCTAAAATTTTTCATCATCACTCAAATAATCTGTATTTTTTAATCTAAAAGTTCAATTTCTTCTTCAACGTCTTTTTCATCATCCTCTTTTTGCAATTGACAACACTCCACTGGATTCGTTATACTTCTTTAATTTGTTAATATGGAAAGTTTTAACTTTCCTCCGTCCTGTAGGAAATTGAATTCGATAATTAACATCACTTACTTTTTCCTTCACCGTGCAAGGTCCTATATACTTCTGGTTAAAAACCTTACCAGCTGTAGGGAGATACACTAGAACCTTATCTCCTATGTCGAGTTCACGTTTTGCAGCCTTTTTGTCGTAGTTTCTTTTCATCTCTTCTTGTACTACTTTGAGATTCTCATGTGCTACTTTCCATATTTTCTTTATTTTTTCCTTCATTTCTTGTAACGTGATAGAATAACCTTCTCATCTGAAATCAACTGATTCTTTATCACCTCCATGGGTGACCTTACCTGATGGACTATACTAACTGAAAAGGAGAATAACCAACGATGATTGTACGCTATCACGAACGGCAAATAGCAACATTGGTATGTAGACATCCCATTTTCCTTTTCATTTTCACAACAGTACGTGCGAAGCATGGTTTTGAAGGTTCGATGAAATCGTTCGACCCACTCCTTGGCTCTGTGGGTGAATAAGGAGACGATAAACAATGCTTAATATTCTGACAGGCTAAAAATGAGGTAAACTTTCTAGACGTAAAGTTGGTTCCTTGGTCGGTTTGAACTTCTTTTGGCAAACCTACCAGCGAGAAGAACTTGTTAAGCGCTTCAATTATCTTATCAGCACTCACTGTTCTTAAAGGAATAGCCTCTGGAAATCTGGTAGCACTACACATAATTGTCAGCAAATACTCGTTACCTTTGCTAGACCTAGGCAGAGTCCTACACAATCCAAAACCAGTTTCTCAAGGGTTCTCCTGGAACTTCAATGGGTTGCAATGGCATCACCTTAGGGTCATGTTGAGCTTTACCTACTTTTTGAACATAAATCACAATTTTTACAATATTCACTACAATCTTTCCGCATCTTAGGCCAAAAAAAAAAAACCTTAATAAATTTCTCATAAGTTTTGTTTATACCTAAATGACCAGAATAACTACAGTCATGAGCAATACCTAGAAACAAAATTCCTATAACTACTTGGAATAACCACTTGTTCTACAACATCATTAACATTTCTACTCGTGAACTTCCTCATTAGGATTCCATCCTTTAAAAAGTAACACTTGCCTTCCTTCTCGATATCATTTATATCAACAAGGGCATTATCTCTTATTACCTTTTATTCAAATTATCATCTTCAATTTGAGATTTAACAAAATTCCTTCCTTATTAACTTTCAGCATTCGCAAAGGAGTACTGACTTTACTTACTTGTAGTGTTCCGGACTATCTTTAAACAAGTTTTGTAAATCCAAACCGTCGTCATCATTTACCTTTCCTTCGGCACTCTTACTTCTTGTAGTAACTGCACAAGCAGGAAATAAGTTTGGAAATGACATTCAACTTCTGTAATAAATGAAGAATTAAAGGTTTTATCTGTCAAAATTGGATTATCTGCTACCCAAAAAACTTTGTCTCCACATACATCATTTCCAAGAATTAACTCTACTCCTGACACTGGGATTTCTTTCTCACCAAAGCAATTTTAACATATCCCGAAATTAATGGAGTTTCTAACCTTACTTCTACCTAAGTGGAAGCTGAAAACTCAGGTCCAAACCCACGCAGAAGTACATACTCTCCAGTATCCTTCCACTGGTCATACATATTTCTTATCATTACAGACTGTACCGCTCCGGTATCTCTTAACCCCCTTACTTTCCTTTTTTCAACAAAAAGGGAGGTGTAACCAACCATCTCCCATAATAGGGTCATACAATTCAGTACCTTTGGATGTGGACTTCTCTTCAGGTAGTCTCACTCCATTTCCTTTTACAATATCCTCAATACACCAACATTACTAACATTTTGAACATCATTGTTACGCTATTTTGTAACCTATATTCTCATCAAACATCACATATTATTACTGTCGATGCTATCGTTACAATACCTCTTACCTGGCCTAAGGGGAGAAGCAAACAAACAAGACCTCTGTCACCACATGCTTGTGGTTGATTCAACAATGCAATGGTATTTTCAGGTTTATGATCATCCTTAAAATGTACAGGTTTATCTTTTACTTTATTTTACCACTTGAATTGGACGGTTTATGTGCGATGTGGACAACTTCTACTGATGTGTCCTGGTTTGCCACAACTGAAACATACAAAATCTCTAAATTTTCGCCTATATTTTGGTAACTAGGTGTAAACTGATCATTTACACTGTATCCTGCTTTTCCAGCACTAACACTAGGACCAGAACTATATTGACTTGCCCCTCTACTACCTCTATTAAAGGATTTATTATAGACTCCACGAGATGATACCTGCGAACTCGTAGTCTTACCTTGTGCCTTGTAATTTTGCTGCTCTTCCCAAACTCTGCTCCTTCTTCCAATTTTAGGAGTGATATCAGATTATATAGCTTGTGGGTCAATGCATAAATTATCAGACAATCTAGTGGCTTCGTCCACATTATCTACATCACGTTCATCCAAAATATGTTTTAATAAGTGGATTAATACCATCCTTGAACTGCTCAAGCAAAATAAGTTCCTGAAGTTTACCGAAATCACCATTAACTTCTCGGCATTCATCCACCTATCAATACCACAGGCGTTGTTCCCGTGCATACTCCATATGAGTACGACTGTCTCTTTTTATCCAGCTTCTGAACTTCTCTCTATACCTCTCTATGGCACCCATTCATAAGCTTTCAAAACTTCGGATTTAACTCTCTCATAATCCTTAGAATCATCTAAAGATAAGGCAGCAAATACTTCCCTAGCCTTTCCTCGAAAGAAGGGGTTTGAACCACGTGCGCCATGACGTTCTCGGCCATTCACGCTGTTCTGCCACTTTCTCAAATTGTAAAAAAAATGCATCCACTTCATTTTCAACAAAAAATTGGTACACTTTTTACTGCATTGTCTATTCTAAAAGATTTTTGGTATTTTTTTTTTTTTTTTTTTCTCTGGACTTTTCTTCTACTTCAAGTTTCTTCATCTCTAGCTCTATCCTCTTTTGCTCAACCTCTTTCTCAGCTTCTATCTTCTTTTGCTCAACCTCAATCTTGACCTAACCTTTTTCAGCTCTCTCATTTTCTAACTTCTTTAGTTCAACAGCTTTCTCATTCTCTAATCTAACTATTTGCAAATGAATCTGCATCTGCTCAACACTCATCCCTTCATAAAAAAAGTTTGGACTTTTTTTTTTGGTTTAACCCTGCGTGACTTGGTTTTTTCACGTACGGCTTTGGCACCTTCCTCTTCACTTTGCACTACCTTCTGTATTATTTTCACTAGCGCTTTGTTGGCTATCAGTTTCTTCCTCTTTCCCAACTCATTAGTAAAAACACCCTTCCTTATCAGACAAATGCCTAAAGTCATTAGCGCCTCACTTACTTTATTTGAGATTTCTTGCTTCCTTGCAGATTCTGATACTTCTACATTATAGTACCTAGCTAGAACAATCCAGTCTATTTTAGTTATACCTTCTAACTTTTCACCAATAGGACTACGTATGAAATCTTTCAAATCAAACATCTTTAATAACCTGCTCAAAATAACACAGCAAGACAAATATAGCACTAACACTATCACAACTCTCCCCCCTCTCTAAAGTACATGGAAGTACTGAAAAGCAATTAACAGTAGGGATACGTCAAGTTATGGTCGAATACGTTCGACATGAAGAAAGCAACAATTAATAAGGATACGTTCGGGTTTCGTTCGATAGAATGAGTAAACAATGAGTATGGATATGTTTGAGTTTCGTTCGATAGAATGAGTAAACACTGAGTATGGATATGTTCGAGTTTCGTTCGATAGAATGAGCAAAAACTGAGTAGGGATACGTTCGTTTTGGGTTTCGTCGACAGGCCCCCATGTAACATAAAAAAAAAAAATCTCTCTCTATGTAAGGATTTACGAGGAGAATATATCAGGAAACAGTGACAACTCACTATAACTTAAAATGTACTTTAATAACAACTAGTAAGGAATTAAAGTCACAAACAGAACATTAAACAAATTACGGACGCTTTACACAAAAGCAAGACTCGCTACACAGCACTTTCATCAAGACTACTAATCACTGCATTTTGACAGTATAATACCCAAGTCAACAAAGCTTTACATCAACACAACATATAATTCACTGTAACATCAAAAAGTTAGTGGCAACCAACGTTACATCACACAAGAAAACGTCCAAATGGATAAACAATACATTACCATATATTCTCAAAACTTGATACACTATTATAATCACTTGTTTGT
>NC_061102.1:48824476-48826976 GCF_015104395.2 Macrobrachium nipponense | reverse complement strand
GCTGCAGAATAAGAGTTTTACGGGTAAATTAAATTATATTTATTCATAATTACGTTCTAGGGTAAGTTCCATTTGTTGTGAATAACTTTTCACTTACTCCTAAATCCGTTCAGTTGTTTTCAGGTATAGTTTGAATTATTTTGGAATGAGTTAATGTTATTGTAGATAAACTTCCAGTGATTTTTTATTCGTGTTCCAGTTTATTTTGAATCACGTTCATATTTTCGCTTCCTCAGGGAGTAAGCCTACAAACTACTTCATTGTTCTTGTTCTTGTTATTCTCGTTGGGGTCGGGAGCCGGTTGGAAAGGTCAATGGAAGAGCCTAAAAAGGTCTGAAAAAGGTGTTTTGCATTGTGTTAAGGATACAGGAATTTTAGGATAGGATAATTATGAGTTATTTATTAGAAAGAAATTGTAAAAAATAAGCAGTACAGAACAATTATTTCTAATAAAATATAGCATATTATTTTAATTTTCGTTGGTGAAAAAACGCGCAATTTGTCCATAGATTTCATTAACTTCTGTTGTCTTTAGTGTTTTCAGTTTGAATGAAATTCGGTTATATTTCTTAGTGATTTTTCCATGCCAATTTCTGTTTCATTTCTTTTCCCCAGTTACTTTCAATTACATTTCGATTACTTTTTCTTTTTTGATATTCCTAATTAAGTTGCAGTTACTTTTTCTGAGGTAGGAAGAAGGAAGCTGTCACTGAATTCTTAGTGACATCTGTGACATGCACCATTATACCTTTCATTGGTCCCCATTTTCTGTTTCTTGTTTTCTCACGAGTTTGACGACGTGCGCTACACTGTGTTGGAACCCGGCACTGCTGTCATATATTCACCTATCCTCCTTATCCCTTACCAAAACGCACGCCTCACCCAGGGTAGACAAACAGGTTTGCAGGAGGAGGGTGGATGTGTCATGTACTCCCTTCCATCCTGATTCTTTACCTACTATGGCCCCGCTACCCAGGGCGGACAAATAAAATTCACTCGGACTTCATTATTATAGATTTATCAGTGAAGCTGAAACAAAGTCATTTTGATATTTGTTTTTAAAACTTTGATCATTTGTGATGACTAACCTGAGGTAAGATCATTCAGAATAGTTCAGGTTGTTGAAAGAAATCTACCGCTGTGTTTTAATTGATAATTGGGTGGTGATTCCATACCCTTAGGTATTCAGTTCTGTCACGCCTCAGTGATAAGGAAATTCCCGAAATGCCACAATTTGTGATTGCCCCTGTTACGTTACTCATACTCCATTAGCTTACCACAAGTACATTTTCCAATATGGCAGCGATACCTTTGTCAAGACGTTGTATTTTCTCTAATTATGGTTAGGTTAAAAGTAGTACAATTCATATTATTTATTTTAAAAAGGGGGATTGTATAGCAATTAATAGCATATTATTCATAATATATGTAGTAGTATGAATCGCATAGCGCAGCGACAGACGACTAGGTTCCAATTTACAACACCTATGGTTCAGGCATAGACCACCCCATCAGTACGACCCAGATGCGAATGAGTACCACGTCAGATGGACGCCAGAACATGGCATAAAAGGAATCGGCAACTCGACTGTGTGCTGTCTCATGACCTAGTATGCATGTCACTGTAAAGGGCCTGCCCCTAAAGCTATTCAAAGGGTTTGGGATTGACATTGAATGATGCAAGTGTTCATTAAAAAAAAAAAAACAAAAAAAAAAAAAAAAAGCCTAGGGAAGGAAAGTTTATTCAGATTGAAATTAACTTTGCAAAATGGTCAAAATATTATTTATATATAAATAAATAGTTATTGAATCAACACTACTCCAAAATTTAAAGCAAAGTACGGTGCCTCAGGGCAACAGAATAAAGGAATGACAAAATTCAAGCTTAGTCCACCGTCATGAGAACATTTGCCGTATTGCCACAGGCTTTGCAATTCTAGCACGCGATATGAATCATATTCCGCTCCAACAATATTGCAAGCTGCCCAAAATCACGTATTATCCCTTTTGTTATCTGTGGGACTCGTCGCTTCTGTGTATTCCCCTGTCCCCGCCATCGGAATTAATGCATGTCATCAAAAGGGGGTGATACGTTTCCTGCTGCGAGGTGGAAGCGAGTTTATCTTTGGCCTTCAGTGTTCTAGTCTCTCAGTCTAATATGCAACGCTGCCAGGGGTGGTCTCTTGAAATTACTCGGGTTGGAATGTTCATGGAGATGTTTGGGAGACTGTTTCGACAAGGGAGTTCGCTAGGAGGGGCAACAAACAGGATCTACTTCCTCTCTCCCCCTCCCCCCGCCCTTGTTCCCCTTTATTCACGTCAAGGGCTTTTTTTAGCAGGAATTACCTCCCCAACGTTTTCACCCATAATATTCTACCGAGATAACTATCAAATTTAGCATGATGTCTAAAATATGCTTTAGCTTTTGACTGGCATTGGTAAATGACGTGTTATTATTACTTTGCAGATCCTCTTCCATTTTTCCCCCCACTCGATTGCC
>NC_061102.1:48810438-48823976 GCF_015104395.2 Macrobrachium nipponense | reverse complement strand
CATTGGTATGTAGACATCCCATTCCTTTTCATTTTCACAACAGTACGTGCGAAGCATGGTTTTGAAGGTTCGATGAAATCGTTCGACCACTCCTTGGCTCTGTGGGTGATAAGGAGACGATAAACAATGCTTAATATTCTGACAGGCTAAAAATGAGGTAAACTTTCTAGACGTAAATTGTTGGTTCCTTGGTCGGTTTGAACTTCTTTTGGCAAAACCTACCAGCGAGGAAGAACTTGTTAAGCGCTTCAATTATTCATATCAGCACTCACAGTTCTTAAAGGAATAGCCTCTGGAAATCTGGTAGCACTACACATAATTGTCAGCAAATACTCGTTACCTTTGCTAGACCTAGGCAGAGGTCCTACACAATCCAAAACCAGTTTCTCAAAGGGTTCTCCTGGAACTTCAATGGGTTTTGCAATGGCATCACCTTAGGGTCATGTTGAGCTTTACCTACTTTTTGACATAAATCACAATTTTTACAATATTCACTACAATCTTTCCGCATCTTAGGCCAAAAAAAATACCTTAATAATTTCTCATAAGTTTTGTTTATACCTAAATGACCAGAATAACTACAGTCATGAGCAATACCTAGAACAAAATTCCTATAACTACTTGGAATAACCACTTGTTCTACAACATCATTAACATTTCTACTCGTGAACTTCCTCATTAGGATTCCATCCTTTAAAAAGTAACACTTGCCTTCCTTCTCGATATCATTTATATCAACAAGGGCATTATCTCTTATTACCTTCAAAATTTATCGATCTTCAATTTGAGATTTTAACAAATTCTTCCTTATTAACTTTCAGCATTCGCAAAGGAGTACTGACTTTACTTACTTGTAGTGTTTCCGGACTATCTTTAAACAAGTTTTGTAAATCCAAACCGTCGTCATCATTTACCTTTCCTTCGGCACTTTCTTACTTCTTGTAGTAACTGCACAAGCAGGAAATAAGTTTGGAAATGTACATTCAACTTCTGTAATAAATGAAGAATTAAAGGGTTTATCTGTCAAAATTGGATTACTGCTACCAAAAACTTTGTCTCCACATACATCATTTCCCAAGAATTAACTCTACTCCTGACACTGGGATTTCTCTCACCAAAGCAATTTTAACATATCCCGAAATTAATGGAGTTTTCTAACCTTACTTCTACTAATGGAGCTTGAAAACTCAGGTCCAAACCCACGCAGAAGTACATACTCTCCAGTATCCTTTCCACTGGTCATACATATTTCTTATCATTACAGACTGTTACCGCTCCGGTATCTCTTAACCACCTTACTTTCCTTTTTTTCAACAAAAGGAGGTGGTAAGAACCAACCATCTCCATAAAGGGTCATACAATTCAGTAACCTTTGGATGTGGACTTCTCTTCAGGTAGTCTCACTCCATTTCCTTTTACAATATCCTCAATACAACCAACATTACTAACATTTTGAACATCATTGTTACCTATTTTGTAACCTATATTCTCATCAACATCACATATATTATTACTGTCGATGCTATCGTTACAATACCTCTTACCTGGCCTAAGGGGAGAAGCAAACAAACAAGGACCTCTGTCACCACATGCTTGTGGTTGATTCAACAATGCAATGGTATTTTCAGGTTTATGATCATCCTTAAAATGTACAGGTTTATCTTTAACTTTATTTACCACTTAATGAATTGGACGGTTTATTGTGCGATGTGGACAACTCCTACTGATGTGTCCTGGTTTGCCACAACTGAAACATACAAAATCTCTAAAATTTTCGCCTATATTTTTGGTAACTAGGTGTAAACTGATCATTTACACTGTATCCTGCTTTTCCAGCACTAACACTAGGACCAGAACTATATTGACTTGCCCCTCTACTACCTCTATTAAAGGATTTATTATAGACTCCACGAGATGATACCTGTGAACTCGTAGTCTTACCTTGTGCCTTGTAATTTTGCTGCTCTTCCCAAACTCTGCTCCTTCCAATTTTAGGAGTGATATCAGTATTATATAGCTTGTGGGTCAATGCATAATTATCAGACAATCTAGTGGCTTCGTCCACATTATATACATCACGTTCATCCAAATATGTTTTAATAAGTGGATTAATACCATCCTTGAACTGCTCAAGCAAAATAAGTTCCTGAAGTTTACCGAAATCACCATTAACTTCTCGGGCATTCATCCACCTATCATACCACAGGCGTTGTTCCCGTGCAATACTCCATATGAGTACGACTGTCTCTTTTTATCCAGCTTCTGAACTTCTCTCTATACCTCTCTGGCACCCATTCATAAGCTTTCAAAACTTCGGATTTTAACTCTCTCATAATCCTTAGAATCATCTAAAGATAAGGCAGCAAAATACTTCCCTAGCCTTTCCTCGAAAGGAGGTTTGAACCAACGTGCTCCATGACGTTCTCGGCCATTCACGCTGTTCTGCCACTTTCTCAAATTGTAAAAAAATGCATCCACTTCATTTTCAACAAAAATGGTACACTTTTTACTGCATTGTCTATTCTAAAAGATTTTGGTATTTCTCTGGACTTTTCTTCTACTTCAAGTTTCTTCATCTCTAGCTCTATCCTCTTTTGCTCAACCTCTTTCTCAGCTTCTATCTTCTTTTGCTCAACCTCAATCTTCCTAACCTTTTCAGCTCTCTCATTTTCTAACTTCTTTAGTTCAACAGCTTTCTCATTCTCTAATCTAACTATTTGCAAATGAATCTGCATCTGCTCAACACTCATCCCTTCATAAAAAAGTTTGGACTTTTTTGGTTTAACCCTGCGTGACTTGGTTTTTTCACGTACGGCTTTGGCACCTTCCTCTTCACTTGCACTACCTCTGTATTATTTTCACTAGCGCTTTGCTGGCTATCAGTTTCTTCCTCTTCCCAACTCATTAGTAACAACCCTTCCTTATCAGACAAAATGCCTAAAGTCATTAGCGCCTCACTTACTTTATTTGAGATTTCTTGCTTCCTTGCAGATTCTGATACTTCTACATTATAGTACCTAGCTAGAACAATCCAGTCTATTTTAGTTATACCTTCTAACTTTTCACCAATAGGACTACGTATGAAATCTTTCAAATCAAACATCTTTAATAACCTGCTCAAAATAACACAGCAAGACAAATATAGCACTAACACTATCACAACTCTCCCCCCTCTCTAAAGTACATGGAAGTACTGAAAAGCAATTAACAGTAGGGATACGTCAAGTTATGGTCGAATACGTTCGACATGAAGAAAGCAACAATTAATAAGGATACGTTCGGGTTTCGTTCGATAGAATGAGTAAACAATGAGTATGGATATGTTTGAGTTTCGTTCGATAGAATGAGTAAACACTGAGTATGGATATGTTCGAGTTTCGTTCGATAGAATGAGCAAAAACTGAGTAGGGATACGTTCGGTTTCGTTCGAACAGGCCCCCATGTAACATAAAAAAAAAAAATCTCTCTCTATGGTAAGGATTTACGAGGAGAGTATATCAGGAAACAGTGACAGTCACTATAACTTAAAATGTACTTTAATAACAACTAGTAAGGAAATTAAAGTCACAAAACAGAACATTAAACAATTACGGACGCTTTACACAAAAGCAAAAGACTCGCTACACAGCACTTCATCAAGACTACTAATCACTAATCACTGCATTTTACAGTATAATACCCAAGTCACAAAGCTTTACATCAACACAACATATAATTCACTGTAACATCAAAAAGTTAGTGGCAACCAACGTTACAGTCACACAAGAAAACGTCCAAATGGATAAAAACAATTCATTATATATTTCTCAAAACTTGATACCACTATTATAATCACTTGTTTGTTTCAGCTCCAACGAAAATCGTCGTTTTTTGGGCCTTTATATACCCGACTCACGCTAGACATCCATGGACCAAATATCATTGTTTCGGTACATTATCCTTGGCGACTACCGCCTACGCCAAGCGCTACTGCCATCTGTTGTCTAGTGTACACACTTTTTTTCTATGCAAATATCAATTTTCAACCTTTTCTGCAATTTTACATTCAATAAATCAATATTCCTTTACAATATATATATATATATATATATATATATTATATTATATTATTAATATCACACATATCCATAGGTGAAAAATAATAGACAGGGTGTAGGTCCTGACCGGTTTCGGATTTATTTTCAAGCCATTGACAAAGGACTGATATATAGTAGAATTCACAAGTATATTATATACACGAAGACAGTCCTTTATAGTCAACTTGAAAATAAAGCCGAAACGGTCAGGACCTACGTCCCTGTCTTATTATTTTTGGCACCTGATATGTGTGATAAACGAATCACGTGCTAAAGATTATAATCATATATATATATATGATTATTAATATATATTATATATAGAGGTATAGGTATAGATATATATATATATATATATATATATATATATATATATATATATATATATATATATATATGAGATCCTTACGTTTAAAATGAAAGAAGGAGGTACCAAGACTTTCAACTTTTATTCCAAAGTCATCTTCAGGGCACTGAAGATGACTATGGAATAAAAGTTGAAAGTCTTGGTACCTCCTTCTTTCATTTTCATGTAAGGATCTCTTATATACTTCACCCACGGGACCATTGTGAAATTGAATTAAATATATATATATATATATATATATATATATATATATATATATATATATATATATATATATATATATATGTGTGTAAGTGTGTGTGTGTGTGTGTGTGTGTATTTACATATATATATATATATATATATATATATATATATATATAGTATAAAGGTATATAGATATATATATACGTGGTGTGTGTCTGTGTGTGTCTGTGTATAAAGTGATTCACGAAAATATGGAACGTGGTGAATATATAAATATAGGCAAATCCCACTCCGCTGTTTCACCCTTCCGTCATGGCATTTGCATATTATATATATATATATATATATATATATATATATATATATATATATATATATATATATATAAAACTGAATCACGAAAAATATGGCATTTTGTTTCCAATATACATATAGTAAACATGTAACCAGTGTAATTTATTGGCGTCAGTCCCATAAGAAAAATGAGA
The DNA here is from genome assembly GCF_015104395.2 of Macrobrachium nipponense. Classification (NCBI taxonomy): domain Eukaryota; kingdom Metazoa; phylum Arthropoda; class Malacostraca; order Decapoda; family Palaemonidae; genus Macrobrachium; species Macrobrachium nipponense. The sequence goes on along the minus strand of NC_061102.1, from coordinate 48,818,859 downwards.
TTGCAAAACTTTCTCCTCTTAAGACCTCATAATTGTTTTATTTCTCTCCTCATCAGCATAATGACGACGAACAATACCTCATTGTCCAATGTCGTCCTGGAAACAAACGATCCTCTTTTAGACAATTATTGAATTCCCTGCGTGGGATAAATTCTTCGAAGGGCCATTGACGCCTCTTATCTCCTTTTCCGGTGTTGCGTCAAGTCGAGAGAAAAGTTTATTGTGGGCTGTTATTTCCTATCCGCATTCGCTCTGGAGAGCAAGACTCAGTCGACACGTTTCGAAAGATAAATGATGGTGCAGGAATTTTTTTTTCCCCCGTTTTACAACAGAAAAGCGTAATCAAGGCTGCCGCTTCCGTGTGGCAGTTTTTCCTTGTATTTTTCAGGAGTTCACGGCAGTGAGAGGGGCTTTTAGTTGTGCCGGCTTTGTCTGTCCGTCTGTCCGCCCTCAGATCTTGGAAACTACTGAGGCTAGAATGCTGTAAGTTGGTATGTTGATCATCCAACCTCCAATCATCAAACACACCAAATTGCAGCCCTCTAGCCTCAGTAGTTTTAATTTTATTCAAGGTTCAATTTAGCCGCACTTGTACTTCTGGCAGTGTTATAGGTATCAACAGCATGAGTTTTATGGGTTGCGGCATTAAGGTTTTATGGGCCGTGGCTGAGGCCACCACTGGACCGTTGCTGAGTTTCATGGGCTGCAGAATAAGAGTTTTACGGGTAAATTAAATTATATTTATTCATAATTACGTTCTAGGGTAAGTTCCATTTGTTGTGAATAACTTTCCACTTACTCTAAATCCAGTTCCAGTTGTTTTCAGGTATGTTTGAATTATTTTGGAATGAGTTAATGTTATTGTAGATAAACTTCCAGTGATTTTTATTCGTGTTCCAGTTATTTTGAATCACGTTCATATTTTCGCTTCCTCAGGGAGTAAGCCTACAAACTACTTCATTGTTCTTGTTCTTGTTATTCTCGTTGGGGTCGGGAGCCGGTTGGAAAGGTCAATGGAAGAGCCTAAAAAGGTCTGAAAAAGGTGTTTTGCATTGTGTTAAGGATACAGGAATTTTAGGATAGGATAATTATGAGTTATTTATTAGAAAGAAATTGTAAAAAATAAGCAGTACAGAACAATTATTTCTAATAAAATATAGCATATTTATTTTAATTTTCGTTGGTGAAAAAACGCGCAATTTGTCCATAGATTTCATTAACTTCTGTTTGTCTTTAGTGTTTCAGTTTGAATGAAATTCCGGTTATATTTCTTAGTGATTTTTCCATGCCAATTTCTGTTTCATTTCTTTTCCCCAGTTACTTTCAATTACATTTTGATTACTTTTTCTCTTTTGTTATTCTTAATTAAGTTGCAGTTACTTTTTCTGAGGTAGGAAGAAGGAAGCTGTCACTGAATTCTTAGTGACATCTGTGACATGCACCTATTATACCTTTCATTGGTCCCATTTTCTGTTTCTTGTTTTCTCACGAGTTTGACGACGTGCGCTACACTGTGTTGGAACCCGGCACTGCTGTCATATATCACCTATCCTCCTTATCCCTTACCAAACCACGCCTCACCCAGGGTAGACAAACAGGTTTGCAGGAGGAGGGTGGATGTGTCATGTACTCCCTTCCATCCTGATTCTTTACCTACTATGGCCCCGCTACCCCGGGGCAGACAAATAAAATTCACTCGGATTTCATTATTATAGATTTATCAGTGAAGCTGAAACAAAGTCATTTTGATATTTGTTTTTAAAACTTTGATCATTTGTGATGACTAACCTGAGGTAAGATCATTCAGAATAGTTCAGGTTGTTGAAAGAAATCTACCGCTGTTTTAATTGATAATTGGGTGGTGATTCCATACCCTTAGGTATTCAGTTCTGTCACGCCTCAGTGATAAGGAAATTCCCGAAATGCCACAATTTGTGATGCCCCTGTTACGTTACTCATACTCCATTAGCTTACCACAAGTACATTTTCCAATATGGCAGCGATACCTTTGTCAAGACGTTGTATTTTCTCTAATTATGGTTAGGTTAAAAGTAGTACAATTCATATATTTATTTAAGGGGGATTGTATAGCAATTATAGCATATTATTCATAATATATGTAGTAGTATGAATCGCATAGCGCAGCGACAGACGACTAGGTTCCAATTTACAACACCTATGGTTCAGGCATAGACCACCCCATCAGTCGACCCAGATGCGAATGAGTACCACGTCAGATGGACGCCAGAACATGGCATAAAAGGAATCGGCAACTCGACTGTGTGCTGTCTCATGACCTAGTATGCATGTCACTGTAAAGGGCCTGCCCCTAAAGCTATTCAAAGGGTTTGGGATTGACATTGAATGATGCAAGTGTTCATTAAAAAAAAAAAAAAAAAAAAAAAAAAAAAGCCTAGGGAAGGAAAGTTTATTCAGATTGAAATTAACTTTGCAAAATGGTCAAAATATTATTTATATATGAATAAATAGTTATTGAATAACAACTACTCCAAAATTTAAAGCAAAGTACGGTGCCTCAGGGCAACAGAATAAAGGAATGACAAAATTCAAGCTTAGTCCACCGTTCATGAGAACCTTTGCCGTATTGCCACAGGCTTTGCAATTCTAGCACGCGATATGAATCATATTCCGCTCCAACGATATTGCAAGCTGCCCAAAATCACGTATTCTCCCTTTTGTTATCTGTGGGACTCGTCGCTTCTGTGTATTCCCCTGTCCCCGCCATCGGAATTAATGCATGTCATCAAAAGGGGGTGATACGTTTCCTGCTGCGAGGTGGAAAGCGAGTTTATCTTTGGCCTTCAGTGTTCTAGTCTCTCAGTCTAATATGCAACGCTGCCAGGGGTGGTCTCTTGAAATTACTCGGGTTGGAAATGTTTCATGGAGATGTTTGGGAGACTGTTTCGACAAGGGAGTTCGCTAGGAGGGGCAACAAACAGGATCTCCCTTCCCCTCTCCCCCTCCCCCCTTGTCCCCTTTATTCACGTCAAGGGCTTTTTAGCAGGAATTACCTCCCCAACGTTTTCACCCATAATATTCTACCGAGATAACTATCAAATTTAGCATGATGTCTAAAATATGCTTTAGCTTTTGACTGGCATTGGTAAATGACGTGTTATTATTATCTTTGCAGATCCTCTTCCATTTTTCCCCCCACTCGATTGCCGTAGATGGCAAGTCAGTTAAGAATTTGCTAAAAACTCAGAAAATTAGTAGATTTACGATGAAAAGTAACCCGAGTACCACTGGAAGACTTGCTTTAGATATATCGTTATGTATGATTAGACTGGAAGCTATAACCTCCGGAAGACTTCCTACTTCACAGAACTTTCACGTCGCCAAATTACAACAACATACTGGAAGGTTACAGAAACCCAGTAGTTGAAAAGTCAATGATTTGTGGCGCTGGTAAGGAGAACAATAAGACTTCCAAATTGCAAGCTAATTGAAGCCGCTAAATTCCTTAACCATCATAAAACAGGTAGTTCTGTGATGGTAGTGGAATGGTTGTTTATATGTATGCAAACGTGTAGTCTTACGTATAAGCGTGTGGTTTCATGTACCTGATTTGCTAAGTGAATAGATAAAATGACCTTTTATTCAGCTTTTGACATTGTACAGATAAACGGTTCCGGGAATCATATTCCGCGAACTGAAACCGAGTACTGGTCCTTCCCTGAATCCCTGAAAAAGCAGGACCTCTCAGATCTCTCAAAAACTAACATTTGAATCTTTTTGAAAATATTCTCATTATATATCCCACAGCCAAACTAACCGTTAACGCCTCTTTGAACTAACCTAACCTAAACCAACCTAAGCTAACCTAACTTTTGGGGCGTGGCTAAAAAAAAAAAAAAAAAAAAAAAAAAAAAAAAAAAAAAAAAAAACCGGGGCTGGTGTAATACTATAGTAGATTCACATCACCGGTGCATCTGATGTCTAGGCCAGTCCCTTACGCCGCTCCTGATTGGCTGTGGTTAAGCCAAAGACAGGGCTGGAAACTCTCAGTCTCTCTCGAGAGTACATATAGGCATAATGTATGTTCCACCTCTCTTGAGGGATGCTTTTGACAGACGTATCCCTCAGGAGAGGGAACATACATGCTGTTTATGTGCACTCTTGAAAGAGACTGAGAGTTTTCAGCCCCGTGATTGGCTTATCAACAGCCAATCAGGAGCGTCGTACGAGACTGGCCTAGACATCAGATGCACCGGTGACGTGAATCTACTATAGTATGCAACTCTGGAATTTGTGTTTTGTGGCATTTACTGTTGTATCAGTTTCATTTTTTCATACTGACTGCATCCCATTTTGAGCTGACGGCGACGCAAAAGGTATACATACTTTGTTCAGTACCAGGAAATGACTAAAGTCAGCTGAAATACAGTGTTTTAAGATGGAGTCGAAAATTAATTTTTATTGACAATGAAGACCGACTATCTGTAGGGAAAATAGAAAGGAAGAAAAAGCTGCTCCTTATTGCTAGTTATATGGTTCTGCTTCATGCATAATAGAACAGACATTCTGCTGCATATATATAGTACATATATACTGGGTGTCCATAAAATCCCAGTACCATTACAAGTGTTTATTGCTCAGAATGGTATTAGGACTTTATGGACACCCAATGTATGTATACTATATATATATATATATATATATATATATAAATATATATATATATATATATATATGTGTGTGTGTGTGTGTGTGTGTGTGTGTGTGTGTGTAATTATTGTAGGTATACAGCGACACGCCGCCCACATTTGGAAGGTGCAATCAGCCAAAGTGGGCGCCGTAGGTGAGCACCAGTATCTTTTTCTGTCAGGAAAAATACCATTGGGTCAGCAGCCTTAGGCCCAGGAGACCTAATTAGAAACCCGAAGTCTATATTCGTCTTCCATCCTTTCCAACAGAGAAAAGAAAACACGTTTTAAAAATACGCACACGCACGTATCTGTATATACATATATTTGTGTGTATGCATGTATTAATGCTTGTGCACGGTTTATGCAAATGTAGGATAAATGTATGCATGCATCACATACATTTCCCAAAGTCAATAAGTATTTCCCTGCGACTGATAATTTCGGTTTGTGATACATTTTCATTTTTTTAACTTTTGTTAAATTGGTTTTTATGACGAAGCCAAATCGGACGTTAACACAAAGCAGATGAGATAAGTAGCCTCACTGTTAGACTTTGAAGATTCCCTCTGGACCAAGCGAGGGGTGATATCCCAGTTTCAGATCTCCTCCTTCAAGTTCATCTCCCCTTCGCACCAAATCAACTTTATCAGTATAACCGTTATTTTTTTTTTTTTACCCCCAATTGAAGAAGGGTAGGATGGGATATCTTTCATATTTGAGTGGCATGACTATAAAAGATAAGAATTAGGTCTGGGTGTGTGACCCAGTTCCCTAGACCTGTTAGCAATTATACTTTGAGTTTATAAGGTTCTAACTTCATCCTCCATCTATTTAAAGAGAATCAGCTACCTCTCTTTTCCCCCCACATTTTCTTTGGGTGGCCTTTGGTACATGAGGGTATTTGAGTTCGAACCGATATTTACTATTAGGGACCTTCTCTCTCTACTCTCTCTCTCTACTCTCTCTCTCTTCTTTCTCTGTCTCCTCTCTCATCCTCTCTCTACAAGAATCCGAACCCCATTGATTTTAAACAAAGTTTTATTGAATCTTCAAAGTCCCTCCAGGGTTTCGAGTGAAAACCATTTCTTCGTAATCCTCTGCCAGGTCCTCTTTAATATATACATATATAATATATATATATATATATGTATATATATATATATATATATATATGTGTTGTGTGTGTGTGTGTGTGTGTGTGTGTGTGTGTGTGTGTGTGTGTTAAATTGTAATAGCCACGTTGCCCCTTAATTAACTTCTCAAATTCTTTGTACTTTTTTGGATACGCTTGTAACTACAAAGCCTTGTGCTCCAATTTTAAAGAAATTTGAAGAAATCATGATGTCCGGTAGCGGGAAACGAACCCGCGATACCGTAATCACGACGAAGTCACCTTGCCGCTACCGGACATCAGGATTTCTTCAAATTCCTTTTGAAGTTGGAGCACAAGGCTTTGTAGTAACAACCGTATCCAAAAAAGAGCAAAGAATTTGAGAAGTTAATTAAGAAGGCATTGTGGCTATTACAATTTAATATATATGTGGTAAAATGACCAGTAGATTCTATCTATATATATATATATATATATATATATATATATATATATATATATATATATATGTGTGTGTGTGTGTGTGTGTGTGTGTGTGTGTGTGTGTGTGTGTGTGTGTGTGTGTGTATAACTGAATCACGAAAGTTAGGAACGTGATAAATCTATAAAGATATGTGCCGTTGTTTTATTTTCCTTCGTGGCATATATCTTTATTTATATATATATATATGTATGTATTTATGTGTATATATATATTTTTAATGTAGTAGCGCAAATAATCATGAAATATTACACTGGCAATGCCTTATTTGCGGTCCTGTCTCCCATGGAAGAACGTGAGGAGGATATCAAAGAGTGAACAGCGGTATCATTTTTTTTTCAGTTACTAACAGTTCTCAAGAGACACAACGAAATATTAATTCACATTATTCAGAAGTAATCGCTCTTGATCCACGAGCGGATGAAGCAATCGTCGTCATTCCTTGCGTCATCAGCGTTCTGGATGCTTATATTAAACGACACTTGAATCCGGCTGCATTCGAATCCTCCAACGGCCTCGTTCCCGCGTCATTTCGCTGATATAAGAGCCGGTCTAAATGCGGATGGCGTCATTCTTTCCCACCCCCCACCCCGCAACCCACCTCTCCAGTTATGACGGTCTCTTGGGAGATGATTACGGAAACAAAGCCTCTTTCTCTTATTGAAGGGTGTTGCAGATTTAACGAAAGCTTTTGGCCAAAACTTGGTTATACTCGCTTTGGGAAACGCGAAACGCCATGATTCCCTCCGAGGCACTTTGTGTATATACCAGGAATATCATTCCATTCAGACGCCGCGCCGAAAGCGTGAATAGCAGCACTCTTGTGCGTCAGGAGCTTCCGCCAAAGCATAGTAACCAAATATATCAGAACACAACCCGAGAGAAGGCGTTAAAAGTGTATCTAGAACGGTGATGACAAGAGGGCATAAGATATCACAGGCTGAATCACTCGAGTACGTCAATAAATATCCAAAAGGTTTGACGTGGCAAGTGATTCGATTTCAATGCTCTTTACATACACTTTTGTTACATTGCCGTGTCTCGTAAAAGACGCTAGAGATGGCGATAACCATCCCTGGATGACTCCCGAAGTCGTTGCACGTGTTTATTGTTAAATAGATATTGCTGACAGAGAATTTGGGAGTAATAACACGAGGGTTTTAATCTTATTCTTTCCCTTTTTACCTGTAGCAATTTTTTTTTTTTTTTTTTTTTTTTTTGCCGTGCACCTAGATTAGGTTCGGTTCAGTTCAGTTCTGTAGGACAGTTGTTTTTAACCTGAGGGGCCCAGCCCCTCTATGTGGATGGGGGGGGGGGGGGGGCGTCAGCAATTTTCAGGGGAGGCGCGAGCCCTAGGGAAAAACAATCTCTAATTATATTTGTTATTCTCTTAGCAAGAGTGAGGAACTAATATTCAGAAGTAAATGAAAATATGCAAAAGTAGAGAGAGAGAGAGAGCCATCACTTATTTGTCTTAGTTATATAATTACAATACAGTATTCCATATGGGTATTACTTTACTTCCAATGTTTTAATGTTTATCACTCTAAAAACTGGTATCATCTGCATCGTTTGTGGGTGCAGAACCTCACTGTAAGTCCTGAATTCTTGGTTCCGTGGTTCGAGCCCACGAGCCGGCGAATTTCTTATCAACTAAAAAATTCCCTTTCGGTTAACATATATTACAATATATAAATTCCAAGGTAGAGCGAATTGGATATCAAAGGACATTTCTAGCTTTATACACATATGTTTGTGTGTATTAGTTCCTGGTACCAAAAACCTGATGATGATGATGCTGGATTTAAAACACCAACACAATGAGATAAAGCGAAGTGAGTGATAGACACATTGCGCTGCAGCTCATTAAGGCAAGAATCTGTTGACAATTACTCCCGGAGTTTTATACCTGCGTCTGATGAGTTTCGTACACTCGGATATAAAAGAGACCTCTAATTAGAGATCCTGGGGACATGAGGAGGAACAATGTGAAGTCGGTGGGGTTTTATTTGTTCGCTTTTGGGAGACTGAAACGGGGTCCTTTTCTTTCTCTCTTTCTCGTTCATTGCGAAGTTGTTCATATTATTGTCTTTCGAGAAACGCTTATCAAATTTCTTTCTTGGTACTGAACATTGTCTGTTCTTCCTTCTGCCCCGTTT
>NC_061102.1:48645438-48805438 GCF_015104395.2 Macrobrachium nipponense | reverse complement strand
TGAAACACAGCGCCCTGTGTCGTATTGAGTTTAAAATTGTAAGCCTGATGAGTGTAGAGAAACGTTCCCATCCTAGTTAGAAGGAACATCTTCAGTGCCAAGATTCTCTTTTATTGACATGTCGTCGTCGGAAGGCAATGAAGGACCTTTGTGTTATCAGTCTTTGTTGCGAGAGCGAGTGTCAGTTTGTACCCGGTAACAGATTTCAAAGGATATGAACAGAGTTCTTTTCCAGCTAAATATCATCGGTGTTATTACCCCTTTTGACACGGGCATTAACCGTCCGAATATGTTTTGATCAACAGTCCGTTCCAGGATATTCTTTGTAGAAGTGCTGCGTCGTTTTCTTTCGCGAGTTAGTGAATTCCGTTAAATTTTTCCACTGTAAAAACCGTTTCTTTCTGTAAAATAAAATTCCCCATTATTGAAAAGAGCAGAAAGTGGAGTTTTTCAGTAATATCAGCTTCCAGGAGACTGCCATCGATCTCCTTGCAATCAGCCGTTCCAGATGACAAGTAGCTCAGCAGTTCTTTTGTTTATAATTTGGGAGGGGTCAGTGAATCTGTTATAAGCTTCGAAAACCCCCTCCTGGCTCTCTCTCTCTCTCTCTCTCTCTCTCTCTCTCTCTCTCTCTCTCTCTCTCTCTCTCTCTCTCTCTCTCTGATTATTTCTGGTGATTTTTAGAAATTCATTTCTCGATATGAACTTATTGACGATCAGCGTCTGTCGCATCTGATCGGTAATGTTTCATCCAGTTATCTGGCGGTGCTATTTTCTGCCTACTGATGCGGTCCACTGTAGGCATTATTTAAGGTTCTTTGCAGCGTGCCTTCGGCCCCTAGCTTCAACCCCTTTCATTCCTTTTACTGTACCATCTTGCTGTCCACCCTCTCCTGAAACTTGATTCATAGTGCAACTGCTTTGAGGTTTTCCGCCTGTTACACCCTTCAAACCTTTTACTGTCAATTTCCATTTCAGCACTGAATGACTTCATAGGTCTCAGTCTTGGCCATTGGCCTAAATTTTATATTCAACTCAACCTACTGATGCTATGCCAAAAGTTGCGATATAGCCAGATTATCAGGTACGTTAGTACTGAAGCCAATACTTGGAATGTTTAATCTTTGTCCGTGGTTTGCTCTCGAACTAACGCCCGTCTAGATAAGGGTATCATTATCTCCCCTGATAAACTGAAAGGCTGTAATACCCTTCTGGGGCCACCGTCTACAAAAGGAAAAGAAGCGTATGATAAAATTGCATTTTAGATATATATACACTGATGTGTATATACATTTTAATGCATATGATATATAATGCTTATAATATATATTATAAATAATTGTAATGTGACGTACGCAATCATTTGTCACTAAAGTTTGTATATGAAATTTCAGTATATTCAAATAGTCCGTTAATGTCAAGTTGTCAATTGCAGACTAATGGAGCCTGCCATTAGTAAAGATAAAATTTGATTTCGTTTCCTGTCGAATTCATGTCCTAATTGGGGTTGAAATCAACGCATCTCCACCATGACAGGTCTCGACTTTGCATGCACACACACACACACACACACACACACACACACACACACACACACACACACACACCCTCGCGCGCAATATATATATATATATATATATATATTATATATATATATATATATATATATATATATATATATATAAATAAAAGTTTTTTTGCCACAAAGGAAAAAATGAAAAAGCGAGATAGCCAAGAACTTTCGGTCCTGTTCTGACCCTTTACTGAGGCAAACTGATTTTACAGAGAACAACATAGTCAAAAAGAAACTTAAATATACAAACTGACACTACAAGATTAGCAAGCAATAAGGGCGATTTTCACTCTACAGAAAGGAGGAGCCGCCTGAGGGTAGCCCCACCTTGAAGGATACACGCAATAAACAAGTGATTCTCCCAGAAAACAGTACATTTTGAAAAAACACGGGAGCATATACAATTTAATATCATGAATTTTTACACAAATTTTCACCCCCGAAAAATTATTATTAATGAAAAGACGAAAGAAAATATAAATATATATATATATCGAGCACGAGTAAGAGGGAGAGAAAATATCGAACCAGAGAGAGAGAGAGAGAGAGAGAGAGAGAGAGAGAGAGAGAGAGAGAGAGAGAGAGAGAGGGAGAATTAATACTATATACATGTGGGACTAATTTATAAGTTGTTCATTTCATTTTAAGGTCCTTCAGAAACATCTTTACAAATATATGGTCCCAATGGTACATTCCCAGACTAAGATTTAGGTTGTTTTTATTAGTGATATGTATAATTCCCGATTCCAGTAAATTTCTTGAAACATAATCATTAGATCTGGCAATTACCGAGGTATCACCCCAATTAATACAATGAGATTTTTCACTCAGATGGATAAACAGTGCATTTGAAGTCTGGGCTGTTCTAACTGAATACATATGCTGCTTAGTCCGTACACATAAATTTTTACTTGACTGACCAACGGAAAACGATGGGCAATCCTTACAAGGAATTTTGTAAATGATGTTGTTATTTGTTACGGGACTATTCTTAATTAGCATATCTTTAATGGTATTGTTATAAGAGAACACTACATTAACATTAAACGATTTAAATATTGATTTTATGGTTTCAAATCCACGAAAATAAGGTAAGCTAAGAACATTTTTAGGCATTTCTTTTTCAATAATACCAACACTATAAAACTTTTTGTGAGCTTTTTGATAACATAAATCTATTAAATGAGGTGGGTAGCAGAGATCGTTTCCTATCTTTTTTATGTATTCTATTTCTTGGTCCAGATATTGTGGACTCGTGATACGCAAAGCGCGTAGGAACATAGAAGAAAAAATTGAAATTTTAATATTAAGATGGTGGCCAGGATAAAAATGTACATATGTTAAATTATTTGTGGGTTTTCTATAAATACTGAATTTGCATTGGAAAGATTCTCTATGTATTAATACATCTAGGAAAGGGATGACATTGTTATTTTCAATTTCAACAGTGAATTTTATGGATGGCACTAAATTATTCAATTTAGACAGTAAATCATTTACATCGATACCACCAGGTAAGACTACTAAGATATCATCGACATATCGGTACCATTTTAAGGGGATAAGTGTGATATTCGGGAGGTGTTGTCTCTCAAAAAATTTCATATATAAGTTTGAAAGGAGAGGTGATAAAGGGTTACCCATGGCCATACCAAATATTTGTTGGTAATATTCTCCATTAAAAATAAATCTACAATCACAAATACATAACTTAATTAAGGAAATTTTGTTACTAACGGATATGGGCAATTCATGCAGTACAAGTTCATTACTTAAATATTTTAGCACAGAGTCAATAGGGACTTTTGTAAACAAAGAACATACATCAAAACTGACAAAAATATCGCTAGGGTTTAGTACAATGTTATTTAATTTTTCCACAAGATCTTGTGGAAAAATTAAATAACATTGTACTAAACCCTAGTGATATTTTTGTCAGTTTTGATGTATGTTCTTTGTTTACAAAAGTCCCTATTGACTCTGTGCTAGAATATTTAAGTAATGAACTTGTACTGCATGAATTGCCTATGTCCGTTAGTCACATAATTTCCTTAATTAAGTTATGTATTTGTGATTGTAGATTTATTTTTAATGGAGAATATTACCAACAAATATTTGGTATGGCCATGGGTAACCCTTTATCACCTCTCCTTTCAAACTTATATATGGAATTTTTTGAGAGACAACACCTCCCGAATATCACACTTATCCCCTTAAAATGGTACCGATATGTCGATGATATCTTAGTAGTCTTACCTGGTGGTATCGATGTAAATGATTTACTGTCTAAATTGAATAATTTAGTGCCATTCATAAAATTCACTATTGAAATTGAAAATAACAATGTCATCCCTTTTCTTGATGTATAATACATAGAGAATCTTTCCAATGCAAATTCAGTATTTATAGAAAACCCACAAATAATTTAACATAGGTACATTTTTATCCTGGCCACCATCTTAATATTAAAATTTCAATTTTTTCTTCTATGTTCCTACGCGCTTTGCGTATCACGAGTCCACAATATCTGGACCAAGAAATAGAATACATAATAAAGATAGGAAACGATCTATGCTACCCACCTCATTTAATTGATTTGTTATCAAAAAGCTCATAAAACGTTTTATAGTGTTGCTATTAATGAAAAAGAAATGCCTAAAAATGTACTTAGCTTACATTATTTTCGTGGATTTGAAACCATAAAATTAATATTTAAATCGTTTAATGTTAATGTAGTGTTCTCTTATAACAATACCATTAAAGATATGCTAATTAAGAATAGTCCCGTAACAAATAACAACATCATTTACAAAATTCCTTGTAAGGATTGCCCATCGTTTTACGTTGGTCAGTCAAGTAAAAATTTATGTGTACGTATAAAGCAGCATATGTATTCAGTTAGAACAGCCCAGACTTCAAATGCACAATATCTGGACCAAGAAATAGAATACATAATAAAGATAGGAAACGATCTATGCTACCCACCTCATTTAATTGATTTGTTATCAAAAAGCTCATGAAAAGTTTTATAGTGTTGCTATTAATGAAAAAGAAATGCCTAAAAAAATGAAAAATACTTAGCTTACATTATTTTTCGTGATTTGAAACCGTAAAATCAATATTTAAATCGTTTAATGTTAATGTAGTGTTCTCTTATAACAATACCATTAAAGATATGCTAATTAAGAATAGTCCCGTAACAAATAACAACATCATTTACAAAATTCCTTGTAAGGATTGCCCATCGTTTTACGTTGGTCAGTCAAGTAAAAATTTATGTGTACGTATGTGTAGCAGCATATGTATTCAGTTAGAACAGCCCAGACTTCAAATGCACTGTTTATCCATCTGAGTGAAAAATCTCATTGTATTAATTGGGGTGATACCTCGGTAATTGCTAGATCTAATGAGTATGTTTCAAGAAATTTACTGGAATCGGCAATTATACAAATCACTAATAAATACAACCTAAATCTTAGTCTGGGATTGTACCATTTGGACCCATATATTTGTAAGATGTTTATGAAGAAGGACCTTAAAATAAATGAACAACTAATAAATTAGTCCCACATGTATATAGTTATTATTTCTCTCTCTCTCTCTCTCTCTCTCTCTCTGGTTCGATATTTTCTCTCCCTCTTACTCGTGCTCAATATATATATATTTATATTTTCTTTCGTCTTTTCATTAATAATTTTTTTGGGGGGAAAATTTGTGTAAAAATTCATGGTATTAAATTGTATATGCTCCCGTGTTTTCTGGGAGAATCACTTGTTTATTGCGTGTATCCTTCAAGGTGGGGCTACCCTCAGGCGGCTCCTCCTTTCTGTAGAGTGAAAATCGCCCTCATTGCTTGCTAATCTTGTAGTGTCAGCTTGTATATTAAGCTTTCTTTTGGCTATATTGTTCTCTGTAAAATCAGTTTGCCTCAGTAAAGGGTCCGAACAGGACCGAAAGTACTTGGCTATCTCGCTTTTTCATTTTTTCCATCGTGGCAAAAAAACCTTTATTTATACATAGCATCACGTTTTATATACTTCGTGATCAAGTTATTCATATATATATATATATATATATATATATATATATATATATATATATATATATATATATATATATATATATATATATATGATAATCTTTCACAATATTGCACTTGGCATTTTTTACAGTTTCAGATATCTTTCAATTCCTTCTGGAACATGTTTTATGACTGTATCAAAGGAAAAAATAACCCTTGACTTACATTAAAATTATCAGTTAACCTGGGTGGATATTCTTTTGACTCAGTCATAAAACATGTTCCAGAAGGATTTGAAAGGTAGATTGAAGAGGATTACCGATAAGTAAACTTAGATTTTAATCTGTTGACCGTTCTGTGACCTCCCGACCTTTTTGTATTCCCTTAGGACTTGTACCCTCCATTTATACGTATGTAAGCCCTTGCTTCTGCGTATCTTTAGTTGCTGTGAACTTGTCTCGGTAATGAGACAAAAGTACTTGGCATCTCCAGTGTTTCAATTTTCCTTCGTGGCTGTAACGTTGTTCGTATAATCATCACGTTTTTATTTCTCCGTGATTTAAAATCAAATATACGTATATATATATATATATATATATATATATATATATTATATATATATATATATATATATATATATATTATATATATATATAGATGTGTGTGTGTATGTGTGTGCGTGTGTAATTATAAATAATAGTACAAACACTCACACTGAAACTTGCGCGTCGCTCGTCTTAAATTTTGTGATAGGATTCAATCTTGTGATGCGTTGAATGTGAACAATAGTGTGGTCGGGCTGGTGTTGTGACTGTTATTAGCTATTTCATCAGCTTGGGTCGTAGCAGACAGTTTCTAGGTTTATAAATGGATGAAATAATTCAGCATAGTTACAACATGCATACTGGGTACGAGGTCGGCGAGTTGTACAATCTTCCAAAACAGTATTGTCAAAGGATCGATAATGCCTTTAGAAGTGACCGTTCCAGTATTTGCCGCACCAGCAGTTTTCTTTTATGCAATGTACACGTTCGCCTGAAAAAAGGATTTTATGAAGACTATTCACTATCGACGTTGGAGACTTAACCACAAGATTTCAACTGAAGGCGTCATTTAATTTGTCAAATATTTGAACTTGATACTAGGAGCCAGGATACTCATTTAACTGAGGAAGGAAGCAGTATTCCCTCTAATAAAGCCTGGAGGATGTGAAAGAATGCCATTAAATAAAGGTTTATTATTATTAGGTACTTGTGTACACATACCCTCAAATTGAACGGTTGATATTAGAGTGTCCAGACGACAAGTCTATAGAAAATAATGGGGAAAAATGAAGGTAACAACTTGACTGATTAATCTTGATGGATGCATAGCCCCAAGACAGTGAATAATTATATCTTAGAATTATGTTGCTGTCAAACTGTTCACCCTATTCAGTGCAGATAGCGTGGATGAGCGCTAAGCAATTAAATCTGGTTCACCGTCCGCCTGAATGGTTTGGATCCACTTTGATTGTAATTAATATTGTCCAGGAAACACTAGAGGATGTAGGTTCGAATCCTCATCATTGAGAACGAGAGAGAGAGAGAGACATTTAACTATATCTTAGTTTAACCAGACCACTGGGCTGATTAACAGCTCTCCTAGGGCTGGCCAGAAGGATAGGTTTTTATTTACGTGGCAGGTAATCAATTGGTTACTTAGCGACGGGACCCACGGCTTATTGTGGGATCCGAACTGCAATATACATCGAGAAATGAATTTCTAGTCAGAAATAAATTCCTCTGGTTCATCGCTGGAAGCATCGGGAAGTGAACACGGGCTACCAGATTGAGAGAGAGAGAGAGAGAGAGAGAGAGAGAGAGAGAGAGAGAGAGAGAGAGTTACATGGAATAGGATGTCTCAAAGGTTTATTGGTCCATCCGTGAAGACATCGTGTGCTCACTTGGAGCGGGTTTTACTGTTCATTCTCAGTGTCCTGATCATTTTGTCTTGCTTTCTTTTAAACTCTTCCACACACACAGAAAGAGATTAAAAAACAATTTGGTACAGATGCTGTTCTTAATTCATCTATTGCTTAGAGACCTTACAGACCTTACAGACCTTACATCTTGTTCGGGTTGCCCCAGGTCCCTCAGTGTGAGGCACCTCTAATGTCTACCAGAGAGTTGCTAGTACATCTTCCGGTATATTTTGCATCTTCCAATCTTGGATGGTCTGGGATGCAGTTTAGATATTTGTCGAGCTTATTCTTAAACACATCTACGCTCACTCCTGATATATTCCTCAGATGAGCTGGCAACGCATTGAATAGACGCTGCATTATCGATGCTGGTGCGTAGTGGATTAATGTCCTGTGTGTTTTCCTTATTTTTCCTGGTATAGTTTTGGGCACTATTAATCTACCTCTGCTTGCTCTTTCTGATATTTTTAGTTCCATGATATTTTCTGCTATTCCTTCTATCTGTTTCCTTCCATGCCTGAATTATCATGTAGCGTTTCTCTTCTCCTTTCTAGACTATATAATTTTAAGAATTGTAGTCTTTCCCAGTAGTCTAGGTCCTTAACTTCTTCTATTCTAGCTGTAAAGGACCTTTGTACACTCTCTATTTGTGCAATATCCTTTTGATAGTGTGGGTACCATATCATATTGCAATATTCAAGTGGACTACGAACATATGTTTTATAAAGCATAATCATGTGTTCAGCTTTTCTTGTTTTGAAGTGCCGTAACAACATTCCCATTTTTGCTTTACATTTTGCCAACAGAGTTGCTATTTGATCATTGCATAACATGTTCCTATTCATCATCACACCAAGGTCTTTAACTGCTTCCTTATTTGTGATGGTCTCATTATTAGGTCCCTTATATGCATATAGCTTTCTTTCTCTGTCTCCATAATTTATTGATTCAAATTTATCAGAGTTAAATACCATCCTATTTACCTCTGCCCAATCATATACTTTGTTAAGGTCTCTTTGTAGAGCGTTCCTATCTTCATCACAAAGTAATTTCTCTACTTATTCTTGTGTCATCTGCGAAACTACTCACTACCGAATCCTTCACATTATTGTCTATGTCTTCAATCATAATAACAAACAGTATTGCAGCTAACACCGTACCTTGCGGCACACCGGATATTACCTTGACTTCATCCGATTTCTCGTCGTTTGCAATAACTATCTGTTTTTCTGTTGTGTAAAAATTCTTTTAACCATCTTCCTACTTTTATCCACGATATTGTGTTTTCTAATTTTCTTCGCTAATATATTATGGTCTACTTTATCAAAAGCTTTTGCAAAAGTCTAAATAAACCACATCTGTTTCATTTCCGCTTTTCATATTTTTGAATATGTTCTCACGGTGGACTAAACAGTTGGGTTTGTGTACTTTTTCCGGTACGAAACCATGTTGTCCTTTTTTTTTATTAAATGTTTCATAATATTTTTCTTCATTACCCTTTCATACACTTTCATAATATGTGATGTTAGACTCACAGGCCTATAATTACTTGCCTCTAGTCTTGATCCACTTTTGAAAGTAGGGGTAATATATGCTAATTTGTGCTCATCATAAATCTTGCCTGTATCTACACTTTGTCTTAATAATATTGCAAGTGGCTTTGCGATAGAATGAACTACTTTCTTTAACAAAATAGCAGGAATTCCATCAGGCCCTGCAGCAGCTCCATTTTTAATTTCATTAATAGCCTGCACAATATCAAGCTTCATTAATATCTATGTCAGCTAAATATTCACTATTTTCATCCCTTACTTCTATATCATTATCTTCATTATCTATTCTAGGGGTGAATTCTCTCTTATATCGTTCTGCCAGTATGTTGCAAATTTCCTTTTTTTTCATTCGTTAATCTCCCTTCAATTCTCAGAGGGCCTATTTCTATTCTTCTTTTATTCATCTTCTTCGCATATGAGTATAATAGTTTGGGGTTTTGAGAGAGAGAGAGATTAAAAAACAATTTGGTACAGATGCTGTTCTGAATTCTTCTATTGCCTAGAGAGAGAGAGAGAGAGAGAGAGAGAGAGAGAGAGAGAGAGAGAGAGAGAGAGAGATTCCCTTAAGCTTTCACAACGGCCTGTATCTGGCTACGCTCTTGTTACCGGACTTCGGGAATGTAGCTCAGAAACTAGACACCCGGATTCCTGATAAGTGGGAATCACCCTCACTAAAAATAGCCACCTAGAAGTTTCCATTTGTTTCTTACCAACTTCCGCAAATGTCCAAGATACCAGATTACAAATATCATGTTAAGTATTTATTGCTATCTCATCAAAATATTTAGACGGCTGAATATCTGGATGAAGATGCCCGGAATACTTAGTATTATTAAAAAGAAGAAGAAGAAGAGAGAGAGAGAGAAGAGAGAGAGAGAGATTGATTATGAAGGGAGACAGAAATCCCACATCAAGGCTCAGTATCTGATTTTGAAACGATTGAAACGATATTTAAGAGACGATTTCTGAAATCAGTGCCCAAGGAAGAATCCTCTTTGGAAGAAGGATGGCAGAAGGTCCATAAGCTGCTGAGAAGATCCTCTAATTAATTGCCTGCAAGGGGGCGTTCATCTTCCTGTGTTGCAGAGGGGGCTGGGGTAAGATTAATGGCCTCGCGGACTTCGAAAACTCCCTGAGGAAGTTTGAAATAGGCCTCGTGACACTCGCTGGAAAGGACCACGAATATTTGAGGTTTGCGGAAGTTGACAGTATCTGATATTATTCTTGTCATTTACTGACATTTTTATCTATTGAATTGTTGAATTATTTTTTTTTCTGCTCTAATGACTGATTTCTTCTTTCTTTGCCTCCTGTTACCTTGTGTTATTTGTCGCAAATGAACATCTTAATATTCTTTGCAAGCTTGAATTTCAAATCAGTTGCCCCATTGGTTGGCTTGTTCCATACGAACAGGATTCATCTTCAGAATGATAATAATAATAATAATAATAATAATAATAATAATAATGTAAGGGATGAATGTAGATAATGAAAACCATAGAAATGCGTAGAAGAGAAAGACAAGTAAAAGACAATGAAGTCTCCCCCATCACCCACCTCTCTCCCCGCAAAAATAAACAAATGAGCCTCCGGTTTATTTTGGACAATTCAGGAAAAGACCGGGAGGTCCACAGGTGCAAGTTGCCGAATAAAGGGAGGCTGGACAGACTTTGAGAGATCTCTAGAAACAGGGAAGGGAGGGTCAATGAAAGAGTTTAGTACTCCCAGAAATCCCTGTTGTTTTGCTGTTGAAATACGTAATAAATGGAAATGAAATTACATGTGTTGATAAGATTAAAAAGGGAAAGAATAGCAAGTGTTTTTTTATTGGAAGGTGGTAAATAAATACGGGGGATTCTTTACCGTTTATATTTTTTTATCAGCCAGATCCGGTTAATTGTAAAGATCTAAACAATTTCACGGGAACCGCCATGAGACACTTTTGGCAAAGGCATTTAAATCAGTTTTGTTATCAATCTATTGTGCTGCTTTTGATATTAGATAATAAAATGGATGAGAACAGGGCGTGACCCGACCTCCAGCTTACTGAGGACGTGTGCAAGATTTTCCCCTCGTGCATAAGTTGTAAACATTATATTCCTAACTTAATGTAAACTAAAACATGCTAAAATCTATGGTCAAATAGAGCCTTGTTTCACCAACGAAAATTACAATAAATACGCTATATTTCATTAGAATTACTTGTTCTGTACTGTTTAACGTGTCCATTATTTATTTTTTACATTTTCATTCTAATAAGTAAATCATCAATATCGTATCCTAAAATTCCTGTATCTTATAACTTAACGGAAAACACCTTTTTCAGACCTTTTTAGGCTCATCTATGGATCTTTCTGACTAACCAACGAGAACAACAACAACAACTACAGCGAAGTAGTTTCTAGGCTTACTCCCCGAGTAAGCTAAAACCTGGATAATGATGAAGATAAGATCAAAGTAGCCCCTAGGCATGAACATCCGTACACACATTTATGCAAAATGAATTTCTATAAGGATTGTAATTTGTACAGGTAAACAATACCAAAAATCTTCTCAATCATTTTATCCCGGCTGTTGTTATTCCCTGCGTCTGTGTATTATCTATCTCCATTTTTACCATTGTTGTGATTTGCTTTAAAAGAAATCTTGTCCGTTTATTGATTTATTATCCTCTCTGCTATAGTAGATTCACATCAACCGAGCATTTGATGTCTAGGCCAGTCCCTTATGACGCTCCTGATTGGCTGTTGATAAGCCAATCGCAGGGCTGGAAACTCCCATTCTCTCTCTTAGAGTTCACATGGATAGGATCTATGTTCCACCTCGAGAGAGACTGAGAGTTTCCAGCCCTGCCATTGGCTTATCAACAGCCAATCAGGAGCGTCGTAAGGGACGGGCCTATACATCAAATGCTCGGTTGATGTGAATCTACTATAGTCTTTGCAGTACCTGTTCATGACCTGTCTCTTATTGGTAAAGATGATCCAAGACATGAAAACGTCTGAACTTACGAGCCTTGGAACTGCCCATCTCTGCCGCATCCTCCTGACGTCTGTTCTTGGCTTTTTCGATAACTTGCCACATCCTTCTGGCCAGAGAAACAATATTACACGAAGGCTGTTCATGTAGCTTTGGGGTGATTTACGTCCTTATCATGAGAGAGAAAGTTTGTTTGTTAGTGAAACAATAGGAGCTATAGTAGATTCACATCAAACGAGCATTTGATGTCTAGGCCAGTCCCTTACGACGCTCCTGATTGGCTGTTGATAAGCTAGTCACAAGGCTGGATACTCTCAGTCTTCCTCGAGAGTTCACATAGGCAGGTTGTAGGATGTAGTATGTTCCACCTTCCTGAGGGATACGTCTTTCAAAAGTATCCCTCAGGAGAGGTGGAACATACATCCTGCCCATGTCAACTCTCGAGAGAGACTGAGAGTTTCCAGGCCTGTGGTTGGCTTATCAACAGCCAATCAGGAGCGTCGTAAGGGACTGGCCTATACATCGGATGTACGATTGATGTGAATGAAGCTGTTTCAGTCGGTCAGTTACATATTGATATCTAACACGGTGCTTGATTGCAACTATTGACAGGTGCTGACAGCTAGTCCATTCTATTCAGTCCAATTGATAGTTTGTGTAATAAATTGAGTTTGTATTTCACAAATCCTAGTCTCCCCGTAGGGGGGTATGGCCGTCAGTGGACCTCATGCGGTGCACTGTAAGCATTACTTAAGGTTACCTCATAAGTCCCAGTGCTTGGCCTTTGGCCTATATTCAATATTTATCAGCAAATCCTAGTATTGTAAGCAAATATTCTGAATAGACTGTCAATATATTTCACGAATGCTTCATATTCCCTGCAGTAATCGTACAATGTGCCGTACATTTAACAATTTTGTCTTTGATTTGCGAGGTGTCAACAGCACTCGATACTCGAGAATGAAGTCAGACCAGCATCCGCTAACGAGGTGAACTGACTCGTGCTCTTCCCTTTGTTGATTTCTACGTAGCCCTTGTTTACCAAAATGTTTGGGTGATTTGGCAGGTCTCTCCGAAAGAAGCTTGTGTACGGAACTTAAAATTGATTCTCTTGAGGCCATTGATGTTTGTATTCCTTTCAGACTGTGTGCAGGATGTTTTTAGATAATTTTTGCTTCTTTTCATGACTTGTTTTACATCTCTGCCGTGGTCGTAATTATGGTTGATTGAGTGATGCGTTTTACATATCTGTCGTGGTCGTAATTATGGTTGATAGAGTGATGTGTTTTACATATCTGCGTCGTCGTAATTATGGTTGATAGAGTCGTAAATATGGTTGATAGAGTCGTAATTATGGTTGATAGAGTGATGTGTTTTACATATCTGCCATGGTCGTAATTATGGTTGATAGAGTGATGCGTTTTACATATCTGCCGTGGTCGTAATCATGGTTGATAGAATGATGTGTTTTACATATCTTCCGTTGTCGTAATTATGGTTGATAGAATGATGTGTTTTATTTATCTGCCGTCATTGTAACTAGATTGATAGAATGATGTGTTTTACATATCTTCTGTCGTCGTAATTATGGTTGATAGAATGATGTGCTTTACATATCTGCCGTGGTCGTAATTATGGTTGGTAAAGGATGTGTTTTACATATCTTCCGTCATCGTAATTATGGTTGATAGAGTGATGCGTTTTACATATCTGCCGTGGTCGTAATTATGGTTGACAGAGTGCGTGGTCGTACTTATGGTTGATAGAGTTATGTGTTTTACATCTCTGCTGGTCGTAATTATGGTTGACAGAGTGCGTGGTCGTAATTATGGTTGACAGAGTGATGTGTTTTACATCTCTGCCGTGGTCATAATTATGGTTGACAGAGTGCGTGGTCGTAATTATGGTTGATAGACTGATGTGTTTTACATATCTGCCGTGGTCGTAATTATGGTTTACAGAGTGATGTGTTTTACATCTCAGCCATGGTCGTAATTATGGTTGACAAAGTGATGTGTTTTACATCTCTGCTGTGGTCGTAATTATGGTTGACAGAGTGCATGGTCGTAATTATGGTTGATAGAGTGATGTGTTTTCCATATCTTCCGTCGTCGTAATTATGGTTGACAAACTGGTGTGTTTTACATAGAATGATGTGTTTTACATATCTTCCGTCGTCGTAATTATGGTTGATAGAATGATGTGCTTTACATATCTGCCGTGGTCGTAATTATGGTTGATAGAATTATGTGTTTTACATATCTTCCGTCATCGTAATTATGGTTGATAGAGTGATGCGTTTTACATATCTGCCGTGGTCGTAATTATGGTTGACAGAGTGCGTGGTCGTAATTATGGTTGATAGAGTGATGTGTTTTACATCTCTGCCATGGTCATAATTATGGTTGACAGAGTGATGTGTTTTACATATCTGCCATTGTCGTAATTATGGTTGACAGAGTGCGTGGTCGTAATTATGGTTGATAGAGTGACGTGTTTTACATCTCTGACGTGGTCGTAATTATGGTTGAAAGAGTGACGTGTTTTACATCTCTGCCGAGGTAGAAATTATGGTTAATAGACTGATGTGTTTTACATCTCTGCAGTGGTCGTAATTATGGTTGACAGTGTGATGTGTTTTACATCTCTGCCGTGGTTGTAATTATGGTTGATAAAGTGATGTGTTTTACATCTCTGCCGTGGTCATAATTATGGTTGACAGAGTGATGTGTTTTACATAGAGTGATGTGTTTTACATCTCTGCCGTGGTCATAGTTATGGTTGATTTATGTGTTTTACATCCCTGCCGTGGTTATTATTATGGTTGGCAGAGTGATGTGTTTTACATCTCTGCCGTGGTTGTAATTATGATTGACAGATTTATGTGTTTTACATATCTGCCGTGGTCATAGTTATGGTTGACAGAGTGATGTGTTTTACATCCCTGCCGTGGTCGTAATTATGGTTAACAGAGTGATGTGTTTTACACATCTGCCATGGTCGTAATTATGGTTGACAGCGTGATTTGTTTTACATATCTGCCGTGGTCGTAATTATGGTTGATAGAGTGATGTGTTTTACATATCTGCCGTGGTCGTAATTATGGTTGATAGAGTGATGTGTTTTACATCTCTGCCGTGGTCGTAATTATGGTTGACAGAGTGATGTTTTTGACATATTTGCCATTTTTGACTGAAGATGAACCCAGGGAAGGGTTCGAAAGCTTTTTGTAAAGTCTTCAAAATTATACACGGACTTTTTACACTTTGTATTATTGTGGACCCTTTAGAACATTATATATACTCTCGTGATAGCGAGTTTTTCCCTACTACAAGTATTTGCCATTGTCGTAATTATGGTTGACAGAGTGAGTGGTTGTAATTATGGTTGATATAGTGATGTGTTTTACATATCTTCCGTTGTCAAAATTATGGTTGATAGAATTATGTGTTTTACTTATCTGCCGTCGTCGTAACTATGGTTGATAGAATTATGTGTTTTACATATCTTCCATCGTCGTAATTATGGTTAATAGAATGATGTGTTTTACATATATGCCGTGGTCGTAATTATGGTTTGATAGAATGAATGAGTTTTACATATCTTCCGTCATCGTAATTATGGTTGATAGAGTGATGCGCTTTACATCTCTGCCGTGGTCGTATTATGGTTGACAGAGTGCGTGATCGTAATTATGGTTGACAGAATGCGTGGTCGTAATTATGGTTGACGAGTGATGAGTTTTTCATCTCTGCCGTGGTCGTAATTATGGTTAACAGAGTGATGTGTTTTACACATCTGCCATGGTCGTAATTATGGTTGACAGCGTGATTTGTTTACATATCTGCCGTGGTCCGTAATTATGGTTGACAGAGTGATGTGTTTTACATATCTGTCGTGGTCGTAATTATGGTTGATAGAGTTGATGTGTTTTACATCTCTGCCATGGTCGTAATTATGGTTGACAGAGTGCGTGGTCGTACTTATGGTTGATAGAGTTATGTGTTTTACATCTCTGCGTGGTCGTAATTATGGTTGACAGAGTGCATGGTCGTAATTATGGTTGACAGAGTGATGTGTTTTACATCTCCTGCCGTGGGTCATAATTATGGTTGCACGAGTGCGTGGTCGTAATTATGGTTGATAGACTGATGTGTTTTACATATCTGCCGTGGTCGTAATTATGGTTTACCAGAGTGATGTGTTTTCATCTCAAGCCATGGTCGTAATTATGGTTGACAAAGTGATGTGTTTTACATCTCTGCTGTGGTCGTAATTATGGTTGCAGAGTGTGGGTGGTCGTAATTATGGTTGATAGAGTGATTGGTGTCCATATCTTCCGTCGTCGTAATTATGGTTGACAAACTGGTGTGTTTTTTTACATAGAATGATGTGTTTTACATATCTTCCGTCGTCGTAATTATGGTTTGATAGAATGATGTGCTTTACATATCTCCGTGGTCGTAATTATGGTTGATAGAATTATGTGTTTTACATATCTTCCGTCATCGTAATTATGGTTGATAGAGTGATGCTTTTACATATCTGCCCGTGGTCGTAATTTATGGTTGACAGAGTGCGTGGTCGTAATTATGGTTGATAGAGTGATGTGTTTTTTTACATCTCTGCCATGGTCATAATATGGTTGACAGAGTGATGTGTTTTACATATCTGCCATTGTCGTAATTATGGTTGACAGAGTGCGTGGTCGTAATTATGGTTGATAGAGTGACGTGTTTTACATCTCTGACGTGGTCGTAATTATGGTTGAAAGAGTGACGTGTTTTACATCTCTGCCGAGGTAGAAATTATGGTTAATAGACTGATGTGTTTTACATCTCTGCAGTGGTCGTAATTATGGTTGACAGTGTGATGTGTTTTACATCTCTGCCGTGGTTGTAATTATGGTTGATAAAGTGATGTGTTTTACATCTCTGCCGTGGTCATAATTATGGTTTGACAGAGTGATGTGTTTTAACATAGAGTGATGTGTTTTACATCTCTGCCGTGGTCATAGTTTTTATGGTTGATTTATGTGTTTTACATCCCTGCCGTGGTTATTATTATGGTTGGCAGAGTGATGTGTTTTTACATCTCTGCCGTGGTTGTAATTATGATTGACAGATTTATGTGTTTTACATATCTGCCGTGGTCATAGTTTATGGTTGACAGAGTGATGTGTTTTACATCCCTGCCGTGGTCGTAATTATGGTTAACAGAGTGATGTGTTTACACATCTGCCATGGTCCGTAATTATGGTTGACAGCTGATTTGTTTTGCATATCTGCCGTGGTCGTAATTATGGTTGACAGAGTGATGTGTTTTACATATCTGTCGTGGTCGTAATTATGGTTGATAGAGTGATGTGTTTTACATCTCTGCCGTGGTCGTAATTATGGTTGACAGAGTGATGTTTTTGACATATTTGCCATTTTGGACTGAAGATGAACCCAGGGAAGGGTTCGAAAGCTTTTTGTAAAGTCTTCAAAATTATACACGGACTTTTTACACTTTGTATTATTGTGGACCCTTTAGAAACATTATATATACTCCTCGTGATAGCGAGTTTTTCCCTACTACAAGTATTTGCCATTGTCGTAATTATGGTTGACAGAGTGAGTGGTTGTAATTATGGTTGATATAGTGATGTGTTTTACATATCTTCCGTTGTCAAATTATGGTTGATAGAATTATGTGTTTTACTTATCTGCCGTCGTTGTAACTATGGTTGATAGAATTATGTGTTTTACATATCTTCCATCGTCGTAATTATGGTTAATAGAAATGATGTGTTTTAAACATATATGCCGTGGTCGTAATTATGGTTGATAGAATGATGAGTTTTACATATCTTCCGTCATCGTAATTATGGTTGATAGAGTGATGCGCTTTACATCTCTGCCGTGGTCGTAATTATGGTTGACAGAGTGCGTGATCGTAATTATGGTTGACAGAATGCGTGGTCGTAATTATGGTTGACAGAGTGATGAGTTTTTCATCTCTGCCGTGGTCGTAATTATGGTTAACAGAGTGATGTGTTTTACACATCTGCCATGGTCGTAATTATGGTTGACAGCGTGATTTTTTTTTGGTTTTTGACATATCTGCCGTGGTCGTAATTATGGTTGACAGAGTGATGTGTTTTACATATCTGTCGTGGTCGTAATTATGGTTGATAGAGTGATGTGTTTTACATCTCTGCCATGGTCGTAATTAATGGTTGACAGAGTGCGTGGTCGTACTTATGGTTGATAGAGTTATGTGTTTTACATCTCTGGCGTGGTCGTATTATGGTTGACAGGAGTGCGTGGTCGTAATTATAGGTTGACAAGTGATGTGTTTTAACATCTCTGCCGTGGTCATAATTAATGGTTGACAGAGTGCGTGGTCGTAATTATGGTTGATAGACTGATGTGTTTACATATCTGCCGTGGTCCGTATTATGGTTTACAGAGTGATGTGTTTTACATCTCAGCCATGGTCGTAATTATGGTTGACAAAGTGATGTGTTTTACATCTCTGCTGTGGTCGTAATTATGGTTGACAGAGTGGGTGGTCGTAATTATGGTTGATAGAGTGATGTGTTTTCCATATCTTCCGTCGTCGTAATTATGGTTGACAAACTGGTGTGTTTTACATAGAATGATGTGTTTTACATATCTTCCGTCGTCGTAATTATGGTTGATAGAATGATGTGCTTTACATATCTGCCGTGGTCGTAATTATGGTTGATAGAATTATGTGTTTTACATATCTTCCGTCATCAAGTAATTATGGTTGATAGAGTGATGCGTTTTACATATCTGCCGTGGTCGTAATTATGGTTGACAGAGTGCGTGGTCGTAATTATGGTTGATAGAGTGATGTGTTTTACATCTCTGCCATGGTCATAATTATGGTTGACAGAGTGATGTGTTTTACATATCTGCCATTGTCGTAATTATGGTTGACAGAGTGCGTGGTCGTAATTATGGTTGATAGAGTGACGTGTTTTACATCTCTGACGTGGCCGGTCGTAATTATGGTTGAAAGAGTGACGTGTTTTTACATCTCTGCCAGGTAGAAAATTATGGTTAACTAGACTGATTGTGTTTTCATCTCTGCAGTGGTCGTAATTATGGTTGACAGTGTGATGTGTTTTACATCTCTGCCGTGGTTGTAATTATGGTTGATAAAGTGATGTGTTTTACATCTCTGCCGTGGTCATAATTATGGTTGACAGAGTGATGTGTTTTACATAGAGTGATGTGTTTTACATCTCTGCCGTGGTCATAGTTATGGTTGTGATTTATGTGTTTACATCCCTGCCGTGGTTATTATTATGGTTGGGCAGAGTGATGTGTTTTACATCTCTGCCGTGGTTGTAATTATGATTGACAGATTTATGTGTTTTACATATCTGCCGTGGTCATAGTTATGGTTGACAGAGTGATGTGTTTTACATCCCTGCCGTGGTCGTAATTATGGTTAACAGAGTGATGTGTTTTACACATCTGCCATGGTCGTAATTATGGTTGACAGCGTGATTTGTTTTGCATATCTGCCGTGGTCGTAATTATGGTTGACAGAGTGATGTGTTTTACATATCTGTCGTGGTCGTAATTATGGTTGATAGAGTGATGTGTTTTACATCTCTGCCGTGGTCGTAATTATGGTTGACAGAGTGATGTTTTTGACATATTTGCCATTTTGGACTGAAGATGAACCCAGGGAAGGGTTCGAAAGCTTTTTGTAAAGTCTTCAAAATTATACACGGACTTTTTACACTTTGTATTATTGTGGACCCTTTAGAACATTATATATACTCTCGTGATAGCGAGTTTTTCCCTACTACAAGTATTTGCCATTGTCGTAATTATGGTTGACAGAGTGAGTGGTTGTAATTATGGTTGATATAGTGATGTGTTTTACATATCTTCCGTTGTCAAAATTATGGTTGATAGAATTATGTGTTTTACTTATCTGCCGTCGTCGTAACTATGGTTGATAGAATTATGTGTTTTACATATCTTCCATCGTCGTAATTATGGTTAATAGAATGATGTGTTTTACATATATGCCGTGGTCGTAATTATGGTTGATAGAATGATGAGTTTTACATATCTTCCGTCATCGTAATTATGGTTGATAGAGTGATGCGTTTTACATCTCTGCCGTGGTCGTAATTATGGTTGACAGAGTGCGTGATCGTAATTATGGTTGACAGAATGCGTGGTCGTAATTATGGTTGACAGAGTGATGAGTTTTTCATCTCTGCCGTGGTCGTAATTATGGTTAACAGAGTGATGTGTTTTACACATCTGCCATGGTCGTAATTATGGTTGACAGCGTGATTTGTTTTACATATCTGCCGTGGTCGTAATTATGGTTGACAGAGTGATGTGTTTTACATATCTGTCGTGGTCGTAATTATGGTTGATAGAGTGATGTGTTTTACATCTCTGCCATGGTCGTAATTATGGTTGACAGAGTGATGTGTTTTACATATTTGCCATTGTCGTAATTATGGTTGACAGAGTGGGTGGTCGTAATTATGGTTAATAGAGTGATGTGTTTTACATATCTTCCGTCGTCGTAATTATGGTTGATAGAATGATGTGTTTTACATATCTTCCATCATCGTAATTATGGTTGATAGAGTGATGCGTTTTACATCTCTGCCGTGGTCGTAATTATGGTTGACAGAGTGCATGGTCGTAATTATGGTTGATAGAGTCATGTGTTTTACATTTCTGCTGTGGTCGTAATTATGGTTGACAGAGGGATGCGTTTTACATATCTGCCATTGTCGTAATTATGGTTGACAGAGTGACGTGTTTTACATCTCTGCCATGGTCGTAATTATGGTTGACAGAGTGCGTGGTCGTAATTATGGTTGACAGAGTGATGTGTTTTTTACATCTCTCCTTGCTGCCGGTGGTCGTTAATTATGGTTGACAGCGTGACGTGTTTTATTACATGCTGGTCGTAATTATGGTTTGACAAGAGTGCGTGGTCGTAATTATGGTTGACGAGTGCGTGTTTTTCCGTAATTTTATGGTTGACAGAGTGCTTGGTCGTAATTAATGGTTGACAGAGTGCAGTGGTCGTAATTATGGTTGACAGAGTGATGTGTTTTACATCTCTGACGTGGTCGTAATTATGGTTAATTGACCGATGCCCATGATCAAGGACACTATTTTCTAATAATTCTCTCACAACATGTTTAGAGTCTGCAAAGGCACGCATAGCTTTGCCAACGTTAAAACTGTATAAATGCGTCTCAGTTTTCCATGATATTTGAGTGTTCTTGATTTGGGCAGAAATGAAAATAATGCTCGAGTTTGCAATGAAGATATGAAAACAGGATTAATAAATGCTCTTCGTGTGAAATAGTTTAACACTGATACTTTCATAGTAGTCAAACGATAGAAGTAATTCATTTTTTGTCCTTTCAGTGTCCAAATAGATAACGAATATCTTGGAGTTCATTGTCAGATATCTGTCAAAATGAATAATCACGAATATGTTTGCGTTCTTTGAAAAACTGATTGATAGGTATAGTATTGGGATAATAGTATCAGTGTTTCGCCAATACCTTTGCCCTGTGAAAGTGATGAATGATAAAACATTTCCCTGTTTCAGGTTTTCTCCACATATAGCCACTTCAAACAGGTAACCTGACGAAAGTTAAAGTTATACAAGTCTCTCTCTTTGCAGAAATTTATCCAGGTATTCTTAGTTCCCTTGTTGTTGGGAGATGTGCGAAGCTTTATTCCAACCTTGACTAACTTTATCAGAAAGCGACCCATGCTTAGAACATTAACAAAGCATTTTCGCTTACTTGGGAAGTAAGCCTACAAGCTATTTTGTTGTTGTTGTTCTTGTTGCAGGGTAAGTAATCCTAAAAAGGTCTGAAAAAGGTGTTTCACACCGAGTTAAAGATACAGGAATGTTAGGACAGGATATTTATGATTTATTTATTAGAATGAAAATGTATATTAAAATAAATAATGTGCACGTTAAATAGTACAGAAAAATGATTATTTCTAATAAAATATGGCGTATTTATTTACTTTTCCGATGGTTAAACAAGGCTCTATTTGACCATAGATTTTAATATGCGCCCCGAGTAAGCTGGAGGCTAGGATCCCACCTTGTTGTAAATTCATAAATGGGAATTTGACAAGCAATTAATTAGTCTGAGCATAGACGAGATCACCATGAATAGCAAACACCTGGTTTATAAACCAACGGTAGATATGGGTCTGTATTGAAGGAATGAAATTTCAAACGAGTGACATAACAAAGGAGTGATATGAATATTTAATAAAGGAGTGGCTTAATGATGAGGTGATAAAAAGTAACCAAAAGATTATAAAAATTGTTAAGAATTTATTTAAAACATCTAGAACCACTGAATTGTTAACTTATGTTAAACAATGTTTGGATGGGTGTCATTCCTTACAAATTTATGTATGAGGTTTCACTCCTGTGAACGGCTCCCGAAGGTACTGGTAAGCAGTAGCTGGCAAATGAGGTTGCAGGTCACAGCTTGTCATCAGTCATCCGAACCAAGGTCATATTGCACAGTCGACGACGAGTTCTGAGTCGCTGACGAGGTCCGAGTCGCTGACGACTTGACCTTGTAATTCTTGGGCCTTGAATCTAAGAATTGCCTTCTGTGTCTTTCTTTACAAGGGTTCCAAAGGTATAAGCAAACCAACCAATTAATCGTGGTCTCAGACGATCAATTTCCACATCTTTCTTTTCAGGGATCCCAACCCGTGTTCAAATAGAGATGTACATCAGGAGTTTTGGATCTGTGAATCCTATTCAGATGGTGAGTTTATAAATGAACTTTTTTGTTTTCTCTCTCCTCTTGTTTTCCTCTTTACGCCTTGCAAATCTGTACGTCAATAGACTTAGTAGACTATGATTTGGAATAATTATGAGCAACATATGTCGAATTGATTTCTCTTCACCTCATTTCTTCGTCAGCTTATGTGACCTAAACAAATTTGAAGAGACGCCAAAATTAGTTTTAATGCACTCAAGATTTTTGTAGTGCAACAAAATCTGAGATCCTTACTTATTTAGCAAAGAATTCATTTGTGTGGTGAAATGTATTGTTCTTACTCTGTTCGATTACAGGAATACACAGTCGACCTTTACCTCCACCAGCGCTGGTTAGAAGTGCGCTTCCTCAACAACACACTGACGCGTCCCCTTGACCTCAGTGACCCCATCCTGGTCAAAATGCTGTGGAAACCCGAGGTCTATTTCCCCAACGCCAAGGACTCCGATTTCCAGTATGTCACTGTCCCCAACGTCATGTTGAGGATTCACCCCGATGGCTCGATTCTGTACATACTGAGGTAATGCATTATTCCCTACCAAAATTGATGGTGCAGTCCTTGTCATGTAAAGGTCTTTATAAATTGGCATCAGTTACCATTGACTCCTGCCCCAAATATCCCAAATATGAAGAGAAACACTGGGTGAAGGATTTTATCTTGAAATATATGCACACGTGGTTTTATTGCTATCTGTCTTAGTGATTTGCTTAAAAGTTGTCTTCATAAGATGCAGCTAATATTTTTACGGGGCTCAAGGTAAATATACGAATAAATACGTTGTAAGCTTTCTTATTTAAAATACACACACACATGTATGTATGTATGTATGTATGTATGTATGTATACACGTATATTTACTTGGAGGTATTGCCATTTGATGTCTTTCATTGAAAATATATATCCCGTAGGGTGGTAGTCCATCAGTGCACCTCACATGGTGCACTGCAGGCATTAGTTGAGGTTCTTAACAGTGTCCCTTCGGCCCCTAGCTGCAACCCCTTTCATTCCTCTTACTGTACCTCCGTTCATATTCTCTTTCTTCCATCTGACTTTCCCCCCCCCTCTCTAGCGATTACTTCATAGTGCAGCTGCTTTGAGGTTACGCCTTTCAAACCTTCTTGCTGTCAATTTCCGTCTGAATTCTATATTTAATTCAGTTCTAAACAGAAAATGCTGTTGGGTCTGAAGAAATAGCATCATATACAAGATTACACGAGATGAAAAGCATCACTTATTGACAGCAAATTCATAAATGTTGGTAGACTATAATTTTTGAAGAAGTATTTCTTTATTGTCACAGCAAAATCATAAATATTGGTATACTATCATTTTTGAAAAAAGGAAGAGCAAGTATTCCTAAATTGCAATTTCTTAACATCTCCCGGTTTTTCTATTTACAGATTAAAACTGACGTTCTCGTGCATGATGGACCTGTCTCATTACCCGCTGGATAAACAAACTTGCTACATACAATTGGCCAGCTGTAGGTATTCAGCTCATGAGTCCACTTACCTTGCTAATGATCCTAATTGGTAGAGTTAATGAGGAAAGTCTTTATGGAGATCTTGAAGAGTTTCTGTTTTCAGAGTAGCGCATTTGTGAAACGTTTTTAAGTGTTAGGGTTACTTATGTCTTTAAGTATAAATTTCAACTGCTGAAAAGCTTGAACTTGAAAGAGTTACATGCAACCAGTGTGAAAAGTTTAAACCGGAGTTGGAGTTGTAATTGCAATTTAATTCTGTAATTAATTACAGAATTTCTTGTAACTGTAATTGAAATTATCTTAATAATGAACGTTATGTTTGTCCGTCCGTCTGTCATTCAGTCACGGCCTAACGGCTGGTCCGATGGGCATGAAACTTGGCAGGGTTATAGTGGGGACCCCTGAGATGGTTTATAATGGGGTTTCATCCTACCGGCCCCCCGCCCCCCGTAATGGGCGATATGTCTGCGTCCCTTTCAAGGGACGGGTGGAAACCCGCCCGCAGATCGAATAACCAGCTAGTAGTAAGTAACTGTAATTTAATAAATTACAGGATGGTGTAATTTGTAATGAAATTGAATTGGTAAAGGTCGGGCTCCATTGGGAGTGTTTGGTTGCTTATAACACTTAGATTTGCTGGTAATTGCTAGTTCCAAATGCGATTATAATAGTAATAGGAATTTACACTTTTTTTTGAAAGTCACTGCACTTGTAATTGTAATTTATTTCTTCAAGTGTAATTACTCCAACCCTTAAACACAGAGCAAAGAGCTTTGAAAAGATAGCAAACAAATTTTATCTATAGCAGATGAATGTCGTTGTGTATACATGCGGTGTATAGTGAAAAAGTTATTTTTGAACAGAAATATTTTATCGTGGTGTATCTTCATTCATTGGCAGTTGTGAAAACAACAAGAGAGCTGGAGCTGGAGTGGTACGAGGACCCCCTGAAGATGTACAAGAACCTGAAGCTTCCTCAGTTTCAAATCAAAGGTCTGCGAGCGGAGACGTGCACGCAGTCCTTCCATATAGGTATGTGCTCCTACTTATTATAGATAGGCGGTTGTCTGGTTGGAGTATACATAGAAAGGCGGTTGTCTAGTTGGAATGTATTCTTTTGTAGAAATAGTTGGGGTGGGAATATGGACGAGTGCACCTCAGGGCCAGTTTTAATCCTACATGACCGTTTGAAGCCCTTTCTGTATTCTGGGAGGAATCAATGAAGAATGAG
Source organism: Macrobrachium nipponense (assembly GCF_015104395.2). NCBI lineage: Eukaryota > Metazoa > Arthropoda > Malacostraca > Decapoda > Palaemonidae > Macrobrachium > Macrobrachium nipponense. The sequence goes on along the minus strand of NC_061102.1, from coordinate 48,779,797 downwards.
GGAGTATCGTTCTTCACATTATTATGCATAATCCTATATTGACAGGAAATTTTAACTTGGAAAATCATTTTCATATTAGACATACAAAAAAATCGTCTCGATTTCTTTAATTTTCTAATTGGGGACCGCAATTCCTAGTACTGGACTTCCGAGTGCTACATCCAGCCTCTCCGTTGTGTAATCAACCATTGGCAAGTCAAGGCTGATATGAAACACTGGCATCTGAAACAGAGGTCTGAAGTTTTAGCGAAAAATACAGTTTACGTGACTGATAGGAACCATTGTATTCGGTGTAGAATAAGGTTGGAGGAGGACTTACGCGGAGGGAAATTGTCGCACTGATAGAGGCGGGATTGCAAAGGGAGATGTTCCTCACCTTCTTCCAGGGATGTCTCTGCTTTCTTTGTTCCCCGCGTCGGTCCCTTTAAGCCCTCGTATCCTAATTGCTTCCCATTTTCTATACAGCGCGCGCTTCCTATTTTCTATTGATGCACGTTCTTTGTGATTCGCCGTCACCTCGCGGTCGGATCAAAAGGCCACGTGATATATTTGGCCTGCACTTTCTCTTCCTAAATCCCCAACGCGGTAGCCAAGGCCAAGGTTAATCCCCAACGGCTTGTGTCTCTGAAGCAAATATTCTCAGAGCAGTCACAGGTCAAAAAGAGAAAGAGAGAGAGAGTGAGTGAGTGAGTGAGTGTGCAATAAAGGATTTAGGGAGAGGCCAAGAGTTTCCATGCTCTTCTTGGTCAGTCAGTACTAAGTGAGAACATGTTTTATTTTCTTTTTTAAAATTCTATAAAGCTTTGGAAGGCGGGTTGCTTGGAAGGATATAGAAATATATATATATATATATATATATATATATATATATATATATATATATATATATATATATATATATATATATATATATATTATATATATATATATATATCATATATATATATATATATATATACTATATATAAGGTGTTTCGCATTGTGTTAAAGACCCAGGAATTTTAGGATAGGATATTTATGATTTATTTATTACAATGAAAATGTAAAAAGTAAGTAATGCGCATGTTAAACAGAACAGAGCAATTATATCCCATAAAATATAGCATATGTATTTTCATTTTCGTTGGCGAAACAAGGCTATTTGACGGTAGACTTTTGCACGTTTTAATGTTGGCAGTTAGGAATATGACGTTTCCAACTTGTGCGTGACGGGAAAATCTTGCACGCTTCCCGACTAAGCTGGAGGTCGCATCACGCCTTGTTCAGCCCGCGCAAACTGCGAATGGGTACGGTGTCGGACTGGAGAGAGAGCAACAGAAGGACACAGCTGCTTGAATGGCATGGACAGCTTGGTGTTGGCCTGCCACCTCGTTGGCCGCGAGTTCGATTCTCAAGCATTCCACTGAGGCGTCAGAGATGTGTATTCCTGGTGGTAGAAGTTCACTCTTGACGTGGCTTCGGAAGTCACGTAAAGCCGTTGGTCCCGTTGCTGAATAAACACTGGTTTCCATGCGACGTAAAAAACGCCATACTCAAAAAAAAAACCGAAGGACCCCATATAGGGCCAGGAAATCATCCCTGAAGACTCTCTTGGACCAGGAAGGTTCTTCTACCTCTGTGGTGACACTCTAGCAAAAGAGGAAAAAGGCGTTTGATGGAGAGAGAGAGAGAGAGAGCCTCTCATTCAGACGTCGTCCAGTAAAAGATCTCGCTTCGAAAAGATGCAATCTTACGAAGCTCGATGAAAGGGGATGGCGAATAAAACACACACAATGGAGTTATTATATCCCGATGAAAGAAAGGTGTGGAGGGAGACAATAATAAGAGAGCACACGGGAACTGAAGATGAACAGCATCCAGAAAAATCAAGAAGAGGAAGAAGACGAAGAAGAAGAAGAAGAAGGAGCAATAGATCACGTTAGAAATGACGAGATGAAAAATAAGAAATAAAACTGCTCTTCGGAGAAAGAAAGGGCTGCCTAGGTAGGCGAACTTCGATTATTGAATGTATACGACAGTTCTGCCAGATGGTGTCATAAGTCCCTCTTACGACACATTTTATGAATATGTGCTTGAAATGAGCAGCGGAGGACAGAAAAAGAGGAAAAAAAGATGAGGAAAGATGATGGACTCCTCATAGGTTTAATCCATGAAGGAGATCGAACGAGAGCCAGCAAAGAGAGGTGTGCTATTCCAAGATGAATAAATGATGTCCATTCAGCAAAGAACAAGGCGCTGACATTGGCAGGGGATGTGTGACGTAGTATGTCTCGCGTTCCTTTGTTTGGTAAGGTATTCACTGTCACATTTCCACCTGGGTATTTAGTTTTCGATTTCATTTCTAATGTTGTAAAAATAGAATATTGGTGGTATTAAACTCTCGAGCAATCCTGCCAGTTCTCAAAGAACTAAGTGGAATTGTTTCGTTTCAGTTTTTTGTTCATTTCGATATAAATCTTCTTTGCAGCTGATCCCCTGAGAAAACAAAAAATAAATCGATGATCAACACCACTTCATGATGGAACAGACGGACCCTCCTCTCTCTCTCCTCTCTCTCTCTCTCTCTCTCTCTCCTCTCTCTCTCTCACACACACACACACAGATAGTTTGACTTCAATTACATTGGGCTAAATTACCCAAAAAGGCCATGGTATTGTATTGGGAACCTATTGCCTACATTTTATTTAGCTGTAATCTGGAATAAGGCCCAGAAATTTATCATGTTCATGAATTCAAACTCTGAATTTCATTGGGTATTCCATATGAATTCTTTTCTTATAACCTGAATTACTATATAGATGTAAACAACATTATTGTTACTACGTACCTACACTAATGTCTGACGCCAATGTGCGCAATAGATTTATTAAAACAAAATCTCTCTCTCTCTCTCTCTCTCTCTCTCTCTCTCTCTCTCTCTCTCTCTCTCTCTCTCTCTCTCTCTCTCAGAAGACAGACTCCACACTGATACTTCGTCCTCACAGCAGGATTCGTCTAAGGACAGGATAAAAGAGAAATTATATACTAATATATTATTTTGATGACACATGTCTACCATTTCCATATAGTTAACCTCGTTCTTTTTATTATTCGAATTCCAAAACAGATCATGTTTAGAAACTGCTTGTTAGTATATTTTTAAACTTTGGTTATTGTGCTTGTTCTCCCGTTCTCCTTTTTCGTTTAATGATCTTACACTAAGCAATAATTAATGGCACTAAAGATATGCCTTTTATGTAGTCTTTGCGTAGTGAAATGCGCCAATCACAAAAGACAATTGTAAACAAAAGTATTATATGTTATATTCCTCTCATTATATAGGCGAAAGAGCTTATTTTTGTTAGCAGCTCCAAAGATTACTATATTATAAGCTCGAAAGCGATGCGATTCGTATTTACGAAAGTGTCGATCTACCAGCAGTCTTTTTTTTCTCTCCTTTCTTTCGTGAAGAGAAGTTTCTTCCAGTTGAACATTGAAGGTTAAGCAATTATTTCTAAAAGTAGTTGGACAAGAGAATGAAACGTCTCCCTGTATCAAACGTTCATATTAAAAATAAAATCAAATATGAATTCCCTTTTCCAAGATGAGATTTAATCCTTTTAAAACTGTTTTGTAGAAGAAAAAATATGCCTACTTTTTAATTTCATTTCGGTCGCCCGGGAAACGTTCCATCTATCATCTATCCTTGGTCGCTGCTAATTATTACTTCTGACGGATATTCCGCATCAAAAGAGCCACTCTCAGTTTTAAGGATATGTTGGCGGATTTGTCTTATTTTCTCATTCCAGAATATGCAATTGTTTGAATGATTTTTTTTGTGTACAAAATATTTTCTTTCCATTTACGTACCTTTTCATCTTTTTTTATGTCATTAATGAGGTATTTCTCCCCGTTTTGATGTTAACATTGAAGTTTTATTTTCAATGAAGCTCATAGACTGGTAACTTTTACCCTTCAACATTCGTATCTTTTGTCTTATATCAGACATCCATTTTTAATTCGCATCATGTTTTTGTAAAGGCAACGCTGTCAATCTCAGGAAAGGGGATTTGTAAAATAATGACTGTTGATACCAAGAAATGGTTTGGTAGGATTCGGTGATTTTCTCTGTGGCATTAGTTTTATATGTTGATATCGTAAATGAAGGGACTTCCTTTTCATGGAGCATTAATATTTGTAAGATAGAGTTCACTGACTTATACTCTGTTTTTTTCCATCTGTCCATCCGCCTGTGGTGCTTGTGCATGGTAACACTGCGTCCCGGGCTTTAAATAATATCCTATTTCGAACATTAACGGTGTAATTCGCATACAGTAAATTATTAAAACACTTTATTTACCTAAAACTAACACATAGCGTAGCTATTTAAAGCCCGGGACGCAGTGTTACCATGCGAAAACACCACAGGCAGATAGACAGATGGAAAAAACAGAGTATAGTTTACAAGGTTTCCATGACGGACGTTCATCTATACAGAGACCTTCCCGTTGGGGGCTAGTGCCGTCAGTGCACCCTCGTGCGGTGAACTGTAGGCATTACTTAAGGTTTTTTGCAGCGTGCCTTCCTTAGGCCCCTAGCTGCAACCCCTTTCATTACTTTTACTGTACCTCCTTTCATATTCTCTTTCTCCCGTCTTACTTTCCACCCTCTCTTAACAATGATTCATAGAGCAACTGCTTTGAGGTTTTCCTCTCGTCACAACACACCTTTCAAATCTTTTACTCGCAATTTCCGTTTCAGCGCTGAATGACCTCATAGGTCCCAGAGTGCTTGGCCTGTGGCCTAAATACCATGTTCAATGTTCTGTACAGGGACCTCTTTCGTCATTTCTTTCCCTGAGTCTTGTATCCCTGTTTTCCAAAAGATGAGAGAGAGAGTCTCGTTTTCTTTGGAGTCGGAACCAATGGGCGCCTTTATAGACACTTGTCTTTCTTCTTCTTCTTTCGTTTTAAGTGAATTGTATCTGATTCATTTCAGTGGATGCGTAGGTACCTGGAGCCGTTGGAAAGGTCAAGTCAGCCCTCCTCACCTGCTTCAAATTTTGTTTAGCTGCTCTCTCAAGAAGGCAGTTCATTTGAAGACAGGCAGATAACCAGGTCCCTTCACAAAAATATGCGCATGAGTGTGCTTCCCATGCTTCAGTGTTATTTCGTGAGCCAAAAAAAAAAAAAAAAAAAAAAAAGAAAAAGAAAAAAAAAAAGTAAAATAAAATAATTAAAACACCAGAAGCGCCCCAGTGGCGTGGTTGGTATGGTGATTGCGTCCCACGTCTGTGGTCGCAGAATCAATTCTCGGCCATTCCATTGAGGTGTGAGAGATGTGTACTCTGGTGATAGAAGTTCACTCTCGACGTTTGGTGGGGCGGGGAAGTCCACGTAAAGCCGTTGGTCCCGTTGCCGAATAACCACTGGTTCCATGCAACGTAAAAGCACTATACAAACAAAACAAACAAAAAATACACCAGGAATCATTGTTTTTCATGGCGACTAATCAACTTAAACATAATACGACCTGAACGACTTGAAGGAAGAAAAAGCACGGTCCGTATGACTAGACGTTATTGGCAAAGGAGTGCTTGGCAGTGGTGTACAGCGTCTATCCAAAAGAAACAATGAAAATTGCCTGCGATTAAAGATACTTGCAAACCAGTATTAGATATAACTTGGCAGTGCCTCGCCAAAACAAACGCAAAGGCATGAAAAATAGACACTCTGTTACCTCTAAACAAAACAGCAATCACATGAGTTGAATCAAGGTCGCGCTCTTAATCAAGCAGCGCTATTAATGCAGGCATTTCACAATGGAAGGAAATTACTGGGGTCCGCGAGTGAATAGGCAATTTGAAGAACAATGCAGCTGAATTATGCAGTTTTCATTAGACCCTGGAGGTATCTACAGTACAGTCTTGTATAATTGTTTTAATTGTCCAGACTTGTTACGAGCGAATGAATAGAATCTGTAGACATCTGTACTCGGCTGTGGCAGATTACACTTTCCTTCTAAAACCATAATACCCCGTAAGGGGGATAGTGCCGTCAGTGCACCTCATGCGGTGCACTGCAGGCATTACTCAAGGTCCTTTGCAGCGGGTCTTCCTTAGGCCCCTAGCTGCAACTCCTTTCGTTCCTTTTACTGTACCTCCTTTCATATTCTCTTTCTTCCTTCTTACTTTCCACCCTCTCCTGACAATTTATTCATAGTGCACCTGCTTTAAGGTTTTCCTACTGCGACACCTTTCAAACTTTCTACTGTCAATTTCCGTTTCAGCGCTGAATGACCTCACTGGTCCCACTGCTTGGCCTTTGGCCTAATTTCTATATTCAGTTCAGTTCACTACAACCCTTAAAATGGATACGCTTTGCACATTTGGTTTTGATATAATTGAAACTGACATCTGTTTTCTTAGGGTGATATTCTTAGTTATGTTTCTTTCCACAATATTATTTTAAATAAATCTGCTTTTTAGAAGCGAACGAAAATTGGTAGTTTTATCCGGTGAAGATCTCAAACAAGTATTTATGCTCTCCCGTTCTTATTTAAATTGATTTTCCAGTTAGATCCGGATAAAAAAATTCTCACGATTCAAATGAAATTTGCAATGCGCATCTTTTCGGATTGTCCGAAGATTCCTAATAAATGCTTCTTTCACCATATTATTTTCGCTTACACAGGGAGGAAGCCTACATACTATGTTGTTGTTGTTGTTTTTCTTGTTCTTGTTGGGGTGGGGTGAGGGCGGCCAGGTACGAAAACCATATGAAAAGCCCAAAAAGGTCTGAAAAAGTTGTTTCACGTTGAGTGAAAGATACGGGAATTTCATTATAGGATATTTATGAATTACTCATCGGAATGAAAATTTAAAAATAAGTAATACGCATGTTAAACAATACAGAGCAATATTTCCAATAAAATACAGCGTATTTATTTTAATTTTCGCTGTTGAAACAACACTACTTGCCCGTAGATTTCAGCACGCGCCTCGAGGAAGCTGGAGGTCGGGTCGTGCCTTGTTCTTATATGCCCCATTATTACTTCGTGAAGCTTTGAGCAGTTGGTAGTATCTGTAAAGTTAGTTTCATTTGGCAATGCGATCGAAGTCGTTGTGTCTAAAGCATTATCAGGATATTTTAATATCTCGCCTGTACTCCCAATTACATCTGTTCTAGCCTGAATATACTCAGGACTGCAAGTTCATAATGCCCTTCAAAACCGATTTCATAACCTTGTCGCTTTGACCAGAATATCAATGTACTTAATTGATCTGTGTCAGTATATATTTGAATTGTTAAGGATTCATGATGAATAAATGACTGTGAGCTTTAAAGAAAATGTATTATTCTTTACTTTGTGTTGGTGTTTGAGGGGTTTGTTTTGATTTTTTATTAGTAGCTAGATATTATGAATAAGAATAATTTCCTTTTTATGGACAAAATATTTTATAATGTATTGGTGAGATGAGTTATTGTTATAGATTGAAAACCACGGCTTTGTGCAAACTAAATATAAATGTGGTATTACAACGTATGTAATGTTTTGTCTATAAAGAATAATAATATATGGCAGCTATATTGGTAGGTTTTGTGTATACACCGAATTAAGATAAATTATTACGTCTTTGTATTCGTCAGTTCAAAAAGGTTTTGCTGTAATTTTCAATTACTGAAGTGAATTCAGTAGCATCCAGATTAAGTGGGAAGTGATAAAAAACCTATACTTAGTTTGTTACTATAACATGGTTACAAAAGTAAGAGCGTTATTTTGTTAATTAGCTGAAGCCACATGGAAAGTCCAAAATGAAAAGACAGAGTGCCAAAGAATTTCGTATATTTAACACATCTTCGGGGCACCGAAGATGTGTTAATTACACTGAATTACTTGTTAATCTGTCGTTGCATTTGGAACTTTCCTAGTGGCTTCAGCTAATATACAGGGCGTCCATTAATTCCTAGTACCACTACAAGTATTTATTGCTTGTAATGGTACTGGAACTTTATGGACACCTTGTATATATAATTCACATACATACATACATACATGTATATATGTATGATATATATATATATATATAATATATATATATATGTATATATATATATATGTGTGTGTGTGTGTGTGTGTGTGTGTGTGTGTGTGTGTAATTTTCTTCTCTCTCTTGAGAATGCTTGCCATTGCATTTATTGATATTGATATTCTTTTAGCTAGAGATACAATTTGTATAAGTACATGCATGTAGGCTTGACTGACATTGATTCACCTCCACCCCCAACCCCCGGCAGGCAATTACAGTTGTCTTCAGGCGGCCTTCGAGCTACGTCGGAACGTTGGCTACCATTTGGTGCAGTCGTATCTGCCCACCTCCCTCATCGTGGTCGTCTCTTGGGTCAGCTTCTGGCTGGACGTCGATGCCATCCCGTCAAGAGTGACCCTCGGGGTCACCACTTTCCTGACGGTGTGCTCCGAGTCGACGGCCTTCAGGGACAAGATGCCGATGGGTGAGTCGAGTTCGTGGAAACTCCGTAAAAACGAGATTTAAATATTCTAGGTCACTAAGAACGACCCCGCAAGAGGGTATATGCGTTCTTTGCAGCTTGCCTCCCTCAGGTCCCTAGCTGCAACCCCTTTCGTTCCTTTTGCCGTACCTCCGTTCATATTCTCTCTCTTCCATCTTACTTTCGACCCTCTCCAAACAATTGCTTCATAATCCAACTGCTCTGAGGTTTTCCTCCTGTTACACCTTTCAAACCTTTTACTTGGCCTTTGGCTTAAATTCTATATTCAGTTCCAGTCACGTCACTAAGAAGTGCGTCAGCAATTATTGAATAAGAATTGCCATTCGAAGCAGTGTATATAATTTGCATATCAGAAGTTATCGAGGTAGGCTTGGCTTATCCAGAAATGAAGGATACGTTTCATATCCATGATGGTGTTGGAGCGTTAACCTTTGACATTTTCACGGCTTTTGTAACCTTACGAATCTTAACGAGAATTTTCGCACATAAATCCACATATCCTTAAGGGAATAAACTGCTTCTGAAGTAAATTTGAAGTCAGGGGAGTTGCCAGGGATAAAATTTGATTAAAGTCAAATATGAACAAAGTTTTAGGTTAGGGTGAATATGTCTAGTTAGTGTCGTATGATAATAAGAATAGTGGCAAATATACGAATGAATATGAGAGGGAGAGAGAGAGAGTTACAAGGAGTACAAGGATTAGGCTATCTCAAAGACTTGTTAGTCCATCTTAAGAGGAGACATCGTGTGCTCACTTATCTCTAAGGGCAGGTTTTACTGTTCATTCACGGTGTCCTCCTAATGAATTTGTCTAGCTTTCTTTTGAACTCTTCCACACTGTTGTTGTTTACAACTTCTGGTGGCAGTTTATTCCAGGTGTCACATATCTTGTACGTATATGTAAAGACGTTCCCACAATGGAATGTGCTGTATCTCTTCAGAGAGAGAGAGAGAGAGAGAGAGAGATTGTGTCAGGTATTTGTGAAACACAAACGAGAAGGGCCAGGAAATTAGTGGACTCATGCTGTGGCTGGATGCTGCAGTGAAAAGGTTTAAAAACACAGTAAGTGCCGGAATATTGCATATTCTGGGCCGCAAATGACATGTAACGTTGATTACACTTCCTTTTTTGAGTTTATGAAATGGCGTGGGAACTGGGATTTTTTTTTCTGCGTATGGACTCTCTCTCTCTCTCTCTCTCTCTCTCTCTCTCTCTCTCTCTCTCTCTCTCTCTCTCTCTCTCTCTCTCTCTCTCTCTCTCTCTTTACGAGAACTAGAAATTGGTAGAGGGTAAAATGAAAGACATCCAGATAGAAATAAACAATACTCTCAAGGGGAAAGTAATAAATGTCTGGTTAAAAATCACATAATGGAAACGAAAAACAAAATCTCCAGACGTATCCTAACCATTAAACGAGAATTTAAAACGACAACCTCAAAGGAGAATCAATTAAAACGAGAAGAAAAACCGGGCTCCAAATTAAGTCAAGATCAAAGCGAAGCTGCAACTCGAGCAGTATGCTAGAGCTGGAAAAATAAGAAACGAATGTCAACAAAAATGCAAATTTGAATTTAACGATTCCTATAAATAACACGTGGAGACTTTACTAGAGAAAGATTTTTAACATTAACATTTACAGAGAAACGTGGCATTAGCATTTCGAAATTAAATATCATTTCATGTACAATAAATAAAACGAAAACGATTTTTAAATCCTTTTCTTCCACAGTGTCCTACGTGAAGGCCCTTGACATATGGATGGGCTCCTGCACCGCATTTGTCTTTCTGGCCCTCGTGGAATTCACGGCCGTCACTCACCTGGCCAGGCACCATCGCCGGTTCGTCTTCTGGGACTCGCATCAGGGCCAAAGGGCGTACGTCTACAATCCCTCGAGGGCGAGACAGAGGGAGGCGCAGATGCATTCGAAGAAATCAGATCGGGAGATGTCCTTCCATCCGTCAGCGGCCTCCGGCTCTGACCAGAAGTATACCATGCAGAGGAAATCTCCAATCGCGTGTTTGAACGTAAGTTTTTTCCCCTCTTCTTATTCTGTCACTTTGATATGATTAAATAGCCTGCCGCTAAGGTGTTTAAAAGCTGACTTTCTTTTTTGGAGTTTTGAAGGTGCGTGTCATCTTATTTTTCGTGAGTAGAAGCTGGTTGATGAGGGGGAGAGGGAGGACTGGTGTGGACCTCCAAACCCGTACCACCTAACAGAGACGAAGCAGTCGTTCAGTCAGTTCTGTGTTCGTGCTTTCTAGAATTTTTTTAAAATTCTGATCATTTTGCGCCACTCAGATCGTCTTTAGTTTAGAGCAAGGGTTCTTAACCTTTTGATGACCCCAGACCCCCAATGAATTGCCCAATATGGGTCCATACCCCCCCCCCCCCCTTCGCTCAAGTCCGCTTCAGTCCTAGTTATTGACAATATAGCTTAATATACTTAGTTTGATACATACTTTCGGTATGAATGGATTGCCCAATATGGTTCCATACCCCCTTTTGCTTAAGTCCACTTCAGTCCTATTTGTTAACAATATAACTTAAAATACTTAGTTTGATACATACTTTGGCCATGAATGACTTGCCCAATATGGTTCCATACCCCGTTTGCTTAAGTCCACTTCAGTCCTGTTTATTGGCGATATAACTTAATATACATACTAAGTTGAATACATACTTTAAGTATGAATAGCTAGGAATAGAAAATGCAAGAAAATCAAAAAGCATTTTTAGTTTTATATAATTATTTATTTACAAAATGTACCCATGTATACACTGACACATTAAAATCAAATCTATACAAAACATCCAGACATCAAGTCCCGTACCCCGAGCGTGTGATTCTCATACCCCCAAGGGGCATGGATACCCCATGTTAAGAACCCCTGCTTTAGAAGAAGGGCAAGGTTAAATTCAGACTTCCTTAAACCTTCATGCTGGAGCGAACAGAGAGATTCCTTTAATTGCTAAATGATAGAAAGGGCGCATGTAGACCGCTTTCCTTTTATCATCCTTGGGGTCTATTATTATTATTATTATTATTATTATTATTATTATTATTATTATTATTATACCAAGCTGCAACTACAGTTAGAACAGCGGAATGACAATATCCCAATGCGCCAGTTAGTAAAGGCAGTCCAGCACAGAAGAATTATTGCAAAAGTTAATAATGAACTATGAAAGAAAATGAAAAGATTAAACAAATCAGATAAATAACAGAAAACAAATCAGATCAATCCAATTTACTATGATTTGAGGCAAATGTGTACTTGGTGCCTGCTCAACAAAGTGGCATATGCACTGAAGTGTGAACTTTTGAATGCCCAACCATCTAACTCCATGAATTAGGGAGATCATTCTTTAAGTCATTTGCAAATGGAACAAATCCTGTAGACAACTATCTGAAGCTGGACTGCATAAAGCTAAGTAAGACTACAGGAAAGCACAGCAAATCTAGCGATACATGGTACTGTCAAGAGTGTACTGCTGACTGATTTTGGGAAGAAGGAATAGAGGATGACCTGGATAAAATTCAGTAGATAGGGTGAAAGAGAATTGGAAAAAGAATGACCTCAAATATCCAGGAAGCACAAGGATGCATAGGATGCATGCAAGGTAGGGGTGAATGGCAGCGCTGTTGAAGAGGGTCAGGCGCAGCTGATGAGCATTCTGGGTTGATGAGTGAATCAGCTGATATTGTGGAAGTGTTATTGCAAAGGAGATTCACCAACGACCCAGGAATCCAAATAAGAATGAGAGGCATTGCTAGTGTTTTATTTTTCCTGTGAACTACCCCAGTTAGGAGAATTGACTTAATGCTGATTGTATATACGAGTAGGTTTATATATATATATATATATATATATATATATATATATATATATATATATATATATATATATATATATTATTGAGTTTCATAATTCAGCAGAATGGCATCTAGTAGCAATGGTAGTATATGATGGTAGGTTAATGGAAGTTTAATAGCATGTATGCATGAGGGTCTTGGGAGAGAATGAGTGTTGGTGTTGGTGAAAACAAAAGTTTTATGTATGTAGCGGTTATGAGGCTAAATCTCATTGACAGGAGCCAAAAACTTTACGTATGACCATAATATGCGTTCGAATGTAGTTGTACATATACTGGGGCAAAAGCTTCACGGAGTACATCAATTAATTAGATCAGTGGTCGTGTTTAGCTGTTCCGTCTCAATTCATTGATGAAAATGCTATTATGTAAGCTTCAGAATACTATATAAATTGGGCGCTTTTGTTTTTCAGTCACAAGCCACGGATGACAGGCGTCGAGCACCGGTCACGAACACAGGCTGCGTCGACGAGAACGACACCAGCGACTCTGGCAGCGCTAAACCAACTCCAGACCAGCTGAGAGACAGACAGGCCGACTCTTCACGACTCATACACCTGTATCACACTGAATCCAGCAGCATCGTCGCTTATAATAGAAGCGAGAGGGTGTACGGGGTCGATTACCCTCGGACCAACAGCGGCCGCAGGAGAGATGACTCCGACCTGGCCACCCTGCCCTTCATCTGGCAGGAGAAGGCAGCGACGGCGAAGAAGATCGACGTCGCGAGTCGCGTCGTTTTCCCAGCGCTCTTTCTCGTTTTCAATGTCGCTTATTGGACCTACTACTATGCATTGTCCTGAATGGAGTGTTTGGCATCCTTCATAGAAAGTTTATTTTCGTATTCGACAGTGATTAGAGTCTCCGAAACGGTGCAAATTGACAGAGAGAGAGAGAGAGAGAGAACCTTTTTAACGGTGGTGCTCAAGACTCGACTTCCCGAGGAAGACTTTGCAGATTTATGTGGCAATTTTTGTAAGACAGAACTGACGTGAGTTTTTGTTCATTGTTGAATCAGCAGAGTTCTGTGTTGCTTCTCTTAAGTTTTATCTTTCTTCGCTGCCAGGGACTGTGTCGGTCAATAAACCAGGGAAAAGTGAATACGTGGAAAAGGACTAAATAAAGTTCAATGTGATAATACTCATAGACAGCTCGACTGGAAAACGTCCTGGAAGAGGAATGCTTCGGGTGAAAATTTCTACGGATAAACTGGCTATAAGTACCTCCTGAGAAGGTTCTCTGATGTTATAATTATAATATTATTAGGGACAGCTTTCTGTAAATATAAGGATAAGTCGTTGATACTTTAATCTTTACCAGTTATGTGAACAATTAAAACTGAGGTGAGAGTGAACATATCCTTACCCCTCGAAGTCACTTGGTTTTGAAGAATAATTTATCTGATCTCCCCATACACAAAAACGCATATTCGCTTACTCGGGGAGTAAGCCTACAAACTACTGTTTGTTGTTGTTGTTATTCTTGCTGCTGTTGTTCTTGTTGGCAGGGGTGTAGAAAAGCCTAAAAAGGTCTGTAAAAGGTGTTTCGCGTTGAGTTCAAGATTCATGAATTTTAGGATAGGATATTTATGATTTATTTATTAGAATGAAAATGTAAAAAAGATCAATTTAAATGGGCATGTTTAACAGTACAGAACAATTATTTCTAATAAAATATAGCGTGTTTATTTAAATCTTCGTTGCTAAAACAACGTGTTATTTGAACGTAGATTTGAAAGAAAAGCGAAGCTTCAGTTTCCTTTGAGTTCAGCGACCTTTCAAGAAACAGGTCTTCTTTGGTGCCCTTATCATGTGGGCAAGCGCCTCAGTGGCGTGGTTGGTATGGTGTTGGCATCCCAACTCGGTGGTCGCGGGTTCGATTCTCGGTCATTCCATTGAAGAGTGAGAGATGTGTATTTCTGGTGATAGAAGTTCACTCTCGACGTGGTTCGGAAGTCACGTAAAGCCGTTGGTCCCGTTGCTGAATAACCACTGGTTCCATGCAACGTAAAAGCACCATACAAACAAACTTATCATGAGGTCGTCCTTGGTCTATGAAAGAGGATCCGTGACAAATCGGATAAGAAAAGGAATGATTGCCTGTGGAATAGGACTAATAGAAGGGCTTACGTTGGCTTAAGAATCTCGTAATCTTAATGAGCAGCTGGATGGAATAGCTGAAGATGTCGCTAATACTGGAAGTTTGGTAAGAATGATTTGGTATCCTGAAGTTAGTGAGAGGATTATTTCCCATGAATAGTGGATGATGATTCTATGACTAAAACAAAGTTATTTGCTCAATTTGCTCACAACTTTCTTATTGATTTCAACAGGCAGATGGATAGGAATGTCTTTATTATATCGTCCGGGATCTATTCCTTGCACTGAAGGCTATATAACGGTTAAGATAAGGCAAATCTCAACTCAGATATCGTGTAGCGCTCCAGCAGAGAGATTCTGATCTGAGAGGTAAGATGAATATGAGGTTTTCAATCTAACGCAAAGCGTAAGACCAAGGAGGGGTGGGGTGAGTCTCTCCGCTGATTATGTGCCAGGGATCTCAACTTGTGCAGTCGGTTTGAGGAACTTTCATTAAAATACTGCACACTTGTGGGGGTGAGAGCCAAATTACTATTTCTACCGGTAATCTTATTCTTGTACTTCTTTTTCTTTGAACTTATAATTACGCTGATATAACATCGAGGTTTCAAATAATAGAAGCTTCGCCATATTCAGTAGTTTTTCGTTTTCATTCATTACCGCAGAACGCGAAAGGATCAAAATAATTTTAAAAATAACCTGCCGGAAATCGGGCAGAATCTTACGCAGTACAAACATCCTTGCTTTGTAATATGAGAATTTTTTCAGCAATTCTTTGGGTAGTGCCTCAGTGGCGTGGTCGGTATAACCTTGGCCTGTCACGTCGGTGGCCGCGAGTTCGATCCTCGGGCATTTCACTGAGAGGTTAGGGATGAGTATTTTTGGTGACAGAAGTTCACTCTCGGCGTGGTCCGGAAGTCACGTAAGGCCGTTGGCCCCGTTGCTGAATAACCGCTGGTTCCATGCAACGTAAAACACCTTACAAACAATCAGCAATTCTTAGAATTTTTCTACTTTAAAAAAATATATATTATTCATTTGGAGTTAATTGTCGCGAATGAACGTGTATAGAGGAAAAGAGAATGAAAAGAGGCGTTATTAAGGGTGGTTGCGAAATGTGGAGTTATTTTTAGCGCAGGTCAACGTATTCTGATTCATAGGGGATTAATTAGTTTGGAATTGGCCGTTTTTATTTCTTTCTTTTTTGTCTTGAGACATCTGCCCTTACAGGAAAGTCAACTGTTGATTGGCCCCATCTGGCACCTTGATTTATTTATTTGTCATATATATATATATATGTATATATATATATATATGTATATATATATATATATATATATATATATATATTATATAATATATATATATATATTCCCCTCATGCATAAGTTGTCAACATTACATTCCTAACTTTTAACGTAAATTAAAACAATGGGAAAATCTACGGTCAACTAGAGCCATGTTTCACCAAGGAAAATTTAAATACATACGTAGTATTTTATTAGAAATGATTGTTCTGTACTGTTTAACATACACATGATTGAATTTTTACATTTGTATTCTAATGGCTAAATCATAAATATCCTATCCTAAACTTCCTGAATCTAACTCAACGCGAAACACCTTCTTCAGACGTTTTTAGCCTCTTCTATAGACCTTTCCTACTCCCAGCAAGAACAACAACAAAGTAGTTTGCAGGCTTACTACCAAAGTAAGCGAAAAGATATATCTTTAACTGTGGTTGCACAAGGAAGGAGATGACCACATGGCGGTATACAGGGACATTAGTAAGGTAGAATTATATGAAACAGTAAATGAAAATGCTTTTTGTGGGTAAATCTAGATAAATACATTGAAAAGGAAAAGAAATTGTTTTTTTAAAGGGTTTTAATCATGCAGGGTGAACGTTAAAATGTAGCTAACAATAGAATATACTGGCGGAAGAATGCTTTATGAAAAGATAACAGGTACAACGATAGATTGGGCATAAAAATGAGGCAGACGTGAAAGGTGCAAGAGTGAAAGGGGTTCATGTAAATTTGAGAATGCAGAATGCATGTGAAGTAGGCAGTGAAATGGCTAAAAGCAACGGGAAAACGCTGGGAGCTGATGGAAAAACAAGTGAGATAGATGCCCAGGTATGCTAATAAGTGTAACTGAAAGGCCGCCCTGCGTGCGTATATATGTTTGAGTGAGTGCGCGTTTTTGAATTTGTGAAAAGTATATCGGACAGATGGAAAGGTTTAAAGGAATAGATAAGAGTAATAACTGGACCAATAAGTGAGTAAGCGCCTCAGTGGCGTAGTCGGTATGGTGTTGGCGTGCCACCTCGGTGGCTGCGAGTTCGATTCTCGGGCATTCCACTGAGGGGGGTGAGAGATGTGTATTTCTGGTGATAGAAATTCACTCTCGACGTTGTTCGGAAGTCACGTGAAAGCCGTTGGTCCAGTTGCTGAATAACCCCTGGTTCCATGCAACGTAAAGGCACCATACAAACAAACGATATGTGTGTGTTTGTGTTCATGCGTGCGTTTGATTGCGAAAAGTGCGTCCAATGAGGGAGGAAATAATTGTAGGATGAGAGAAATGAGTTTCAGCAGTTCTCTTTTATGTCAATTGGAGTGTCTGCGTGTGGATGAAAGAAAGAGACCGTCACTGTCTAAATGAATTAACGATGAAGAATTTGTGATGGAAGAATAACCTAGTGGAAGAGATACGCGGTGGTCTTCTTCTTTTCCACCATTATCCCTACACTAAAGGGTCGGTTGCCTGATGCGCCTTTCCTTACAACATCAGGCATGGTTTATTATTTGGCAAAGGGGTTTTTACGACAGTTATTGGCGGTGGGCCTCCCTTTTGACTAAAAAGTCCACCTGCAAGGCAGCAGTTTCCACAGTTATTGGTGGCGGGCCTAGCCTTTTACTAGAAAAGCAAGACTGCAAGGCAGCAGTTGTCCTTGCCTTTTACGACACGCAGGACCTATGGTGGTAGTATTCCTACACCCCTACCACAGGATGGTGGAAGTGATACCTGGTGAAATTAGTGATATAATTCGCTAAACTGCACAACACGTTGAAAGATGGCTGGTGAGTAGCGAACCGTAGATTATTGCTTGCAGATTTGAAATAAAAACTGGACGGTATGAGAATAGTGTGCGACGCCGCATTGAATGAACCTCATAGGAAATTATGAAATGAATTTTCCTGACAACTTCAGAATTGTATAGATGAAATATCAGAGAGTTATGAGCACTAACTTTAGTAAGAGCAATGAAGGCTTGGGAAGGATTGACTGACTGCAAATGAAATTGGGTGCAAGTTACAAGATGTTGTGTTACAAATAATTCCAAGATTGAAATTAACCCTCTGGAGTACCAGGACATCCATAAATACAGGTAAACATCTCCAAATGGCTCTCAAAGCAACCAGATAGATCACGTACACGTTGCGTCGAGAAAAAGAAAGCTGGTGGATGTTAAGACTTAAAGAAGAGTAGACGTCATCATCAGTGAGTGATCTCCAACTCGTTGTCACCTCACTGAAGTTAAAATGAACAGTTTCCCCAAGAAACTTGGCAAAGTATCAAGGTTTAATACAATGAGACTTGAAAATAACCACCGAACATATACATATATACACACGTGTAACTGAATCACGAAAATTTGGAACGTGTTGAATATATAAATAAAGGCAAAAGCCACGAAGGAAAGAAATAATGGAGTGCCGCTGCAAGGCCTTTCGACTCTCGTCCTTTACTGAGCAGAACGAGAGTCGAAAGGTCTTGCTGCAGTACTCACTGCTTCACTTTCCTTCTTGCCTTTTGTCATATATTTTATATATATATATTCAATATTGACATAGTTTAGCATTATAAGAAAGCATATCTTAAGATGTGCAGACAATCAATATACAGGGGATTATCATCTGGAATGTATATCAGTCTCTTAGAATAAAAGTCCTGGAACACAGATTAACAGAAAGGAAATCTTAGATATTGGACGATACCTGAGATGCGATAAGAGACGGCAACAAGAGGTAACTGCAAAAAATGTCGGGTCATCCCTTTGAGATTCATTAATGAGCTTACGGACGTCTGCGGATTCCTTGAGCCACTAAACATTCCTATTTCTGCGTCCCGGGGTCAGGAAAAACAGGAGGAAAGGACTTATACACACACAGAAATTATAATGAGAGGTTGACGCAAGGTCCTCCAGGAGTTGGCTCGTTTGAGGACGAATGATGTCATGTGGACGCGTACTGGACGAAATCAATGAACAGGTGACTTGACAGGTGAGTTACAAATGAGGAATGAGCGTGATGGGGAAAAAGATGTAGATGCGAATATATGAAAGGTGACTTAAACAAATAAGAATAGGGGGAAAATATAAGTGTTTTGCCACGAATCAGAGTCAAGAGGAGCATAATTATACGAACTCTGATATTGAAGATACTTAAGGAAAGTGACGTGACTAAAATTGGGGACAATTCAGGTATGTATTACACTTATTGAACAAGTTGATTTTAGAAAAGGCAGGAGTTGCACAGATGAAGTGTTTGTGTTTAAGCATATTTGCAGCAGAGTGTCGAACCTGGTTTTTGTAGATCACAGGAAGCAAGACATTTTAGTATCCACAGAGTATTGTGGCAGATCTTACGCTACTAAGGTATTCCAATTAGATAATTAAATATGTCAAGCTAAATTATGCACACAAATTTAATGCTGATTTCCGGTAAACAATGGGATGAAATGGGGACTGTTTCGGAGATTTCACATGAGAAAAAGGAATGGAAACTAAACTGTTTTTTCCATCCGCCTGTGGTGTTTGCGCATGATAACACTGCGTCCCGGGCTTTGAATAATATCCTATTTCGAATCTTAACGGTGTAATTCACATACAGTAAATTATTAAAATACTTTTCAGTTGCAAACGTACACCCAGATATTCTTTTATTTACCTAAAACTTACACAAAGTGTAACTATTTGCAGCCTGGGACGCAGTGTTACCATGCAAAAACACCACAGGCGGGTGTACAGATGAAAAAAAGCAGAGTATAGGCACATTTAGAGTACACACAGACGAAGCCGTTTTAGTTAGCATATCGCCACAGGATTTACAAGGATTGCTAAATAGAATGCATCATTTATCTACAGAGATACGACGTGAGGTGAATCTAAGAAGAACAAACATACAGAAGGCTAAGTTATACCCAGAGAAGCGCCTCATTGGTGTGGTTGGTATGGTGTTTGCTTCCCCCCTCGGTGGTCGCGGGTTCGATTCTCGGCCATTCCATTGAGGAGAGATGTGTATTTCTGGTGATTGAAGTTCACTCTCGACGTGGTTCGGAAGTCACGTAAAGCCGTTGGTCCCGTTGCTGAATAACCACTGGTTCCATGCAACGTAAAAACACCATACAAACATAACCATAGGCAGGCCAAGATACTAGATGGAGCAAGAACCAGGGATGGTGAGTCTTTCAAATGGTAGGGAACAATGAGGATATCCAATGCAGGCTCTCTCGAGCTGAAGTGCAGTGAAAGACTCAAATAGACCATTTAAACAATGGGCAGGCTGAACAACATGTTGAAATCATATGAACTTAAAATAAATATGAAAGCAAGACTGTGTGTCAGTTTAGTATGATCTGTATTGCTGTACGAACATGAATTACATGACTGAGAGTATTAGTAAGTGGTAGAGTCAGCTGGGATCCTGAGGCTCTTCACATAGTGACCCCGTAGGGGGATTACTGTCGTCAATGCACCTCATGTAGTGCACTGTAGGCATTACTCAAAGCTCTTAGCAGCGTGTCATCGGCCCCTAGCAGCAACGCGTTTCAATCCTTTTACTGTACCTCCTTTCATATTCTCTTCCATCATACTTTCCACCCTCTCCTAACAATAGTGCAACTGTGAGGTCTTCCTCCTGTTGCATCTTCCTAACCTTCTACTGTCAATTTCCGTTTCGGGGCTGAATGACCTCATAGGTCCCAGTGCTTGGCCTTTAGGATAAATTTGATATTCAATTCAATTATTCAATTCAACTCTTGCATTGCACTGTCTTGCAGGCGATGATATATATATGATATATATATATATATATATATATATATATATATATATATAGAGAGAGAGAGAGAGAGACGCATATCAAGAGTCGTTTTTCAAGTCGAGTTAATATAATGGCCTGATTTATTCTTTGTATTTTTGCAATCTGAGGCTTTGCCCGATTAATATTCAGTCTAGGTGTTGCTTGATGATCCATTAGTAAGTTTCAGGCCAAACTGTAGCTGTTAGAGACCGATGTCATTGGTTTTTTTTTCTGAAACTTTCCTTTCTTTGAATGCTGCGCCTTGTGGCTGACCACTAGGGCCTTGGTTTAAGGTATGTTACCTGTCTCGAGAGTTTAATTTTTGTAATAAGACTGTAAAAGCCCAACCTGATCTTGCTGAATCTTCGCTTAAATGGTTGCTACTATCGCCCATCAGGCCAGATCATCCTATAGTCCCACCCCAACCAGGGGCATAGAACCTATTATACCCAGTCGGAAAGAAATTTCGTACAGACATGCCTTGTTTTATTGGAGAGAAAATCTCTCTCTCTCTCTCTCTCTCTCTCTCTCTCTCTCTCTCTCTCTCTCTCTCTCTCTCTCTCTCTCTCTCTCTCTCTCTCTCTCTCTTTTCGTGCAGAGCACAAACGACAGATTCAGTTTTAGCTAAGGATCCCTTTATTGTCGTGTGGAACTCACGTTTTCTTTTAATTGAATAGACACACGACTTAAGAAAACGAATTCACTCCTGGTAAACGGATTTAGAATTTACATATTAACCGCAACACGAGTACAGGCGATATTTAAAAAAATAAATAAATATAAAATAAAGACGTTTATCTAAATTCTAATTGATTTATAACCAGCACTTATGTCCCAGCAATAGGTGGCTCACAAGCAAATATTGGTAGAATTTAATGACATGCTGACAGATAACATGAAGTAATTACCAGTGATAATCGACTGCTACACTAGGCATAGAGAAAAATGACTGTAGCGTCATTTAAATCAACACTATGTTAGTGTAGCAGTTATGTGTGTTTTTTTTAGTAACTATATTGCTGAGCTTATTGAATTAACTGATTTGATAGTTGACGCTGGATCCACGGCATGTAGGTTAGTACCGATTATCCGCTGTATTTTTTCTCAAGAAACGTGAAGTAAAACTTGTCCTTAAGTAAAACGGTGTAATTGGTAAACCTAATCACGAAATAAAAAAAAGAATTTCATTTATTACTACGGAATGCAAATAACACTGACCTGATGCAAGAAAATGGAACGACTCCAGAAAGTATAAACAGTTCAGACTGTATGACAACATGAACATCTTTTGGTGTATTTCAGCAAGTGGGTCTACCCTCACTTTCCTGCTAACATTCTTATCATTTAATCGGATGTTTCCCGTCTTTCTGTGCTAGTGATAAACAAATCTTGTTAAGCAAAATTACTCCAGTTAAAAGTGACAACTTTCCTAAAGAACTGGGAGGGTAGGAAACAGAAAAGCCCCTTTTCTTATTCCTCCTCCTGTTATCGGCCTAATGTGCATCACATCTCTTGTGTCCTGCAGCAAGCGAAGTTTCTGTAATTCTCAGAGCTTGGAAGACCATGAAAATGGAGGAGGAGGGGAGAGAACATTTTCCCATTTCAGTGGTCTCCCAACTCTTGAGAGATAATCAGTTTTGCTATTTAAAAATCGTAACCAATGATATGCTACGTGAATTAAATTTCAGTATCTTCTCCCTAGACGCAGTCTTGGTATCCATTAAATTGTCGTTTTCGAGGATGCTGAAAATGACGAACTGGATATAGAGACTTAACCCAAATTCATCTACTTTGAAGTGCCTTTCACCAGTGCCTCAGTTATTCTGGATTGTTTCACAAGGGCACAATACCTTTATCGGTAATTTATTACTTAGCTCAATAGGCCTAGTTCACCACCTTGATGAAGCAACCATTGATGTGCGGAAACTTTCTTAACAAATGATTTGCTTTTTAAGCTTATTCCGAATATACGCATTTACTGGATGGCAGAGAGCTAGCTAGTGGAAGTGAAATTCATTTCCGGTAAAAGGTTGTAGAACTGAATTCCTCTTCGGAAGCAGAGGATAGAAGAGCTGTTATTAAAATAAAAAGTTGCTAGAAATAAGAGGATAACGACAGACAATACCGAGAGAAAATGAACGGTTCATACTTAAAGTATTGCGGTGAACACTAAGGTATGATTGAGTTTGCTGGAATTTATTATTCTTTCTTCCACCCCAATAGACTGCAGATACTGCAAACTATTGACTTTCAATTGGCACTGATGTATGACTATTTTTTTATAGGCTCTCGCATATCTGAATCACATGAACACTTTCTTGAATATGAAATTCAGCGTGTCCTTCATGGCTGGCAGCACACTTTTGCACCCAACTCAGCAAACGAAAGGCCTTGTAGCTAACGCCTATTTTTTGTGCGAAGTCGAATGGAATAAGACGCTGAATACTGTCATATGAGCGATTTCCTTGGGAATCTTGTGATGCCTTGCTACCAAATAAGGAACCGGGAGTTGCATGTGTTGGCACGAAGGCTGAATAGTTTGCTAAAATAAACACGAAAGCACGCATTTCTCTTCAGAGCTGATTATGTATTTAGCTAAGCAATATACTTAGTATCATGCATTTCATGAATATGTGTATAGTTTGAAACGTTATTCTTCTTGGGTAATTACCATCTTAACTATACTCTGTTTTTTTTTCCATCTGTCCACCCGCCTGTGGTGTTTTCGCATGGTAACACTGCGTCCCGGTCTTTAAATAGTTACGCTATGTGTAAGTTTAAGGTGAATAAAAGGAAATCTGGGACTATATTTGCAACTGAAAAGTGTTTTAATAAATTACAGTATGCGAATTACACCGTTAATATTCGAAATAGGATATTATTATTATTGTTGAATGTAAGAAATGTAACTATGTAAAGCCCAGGACGCAGTGTTACCATACGCAAACACCACAGGCGGATGGACAGATGGAAAAAAACAGAGTATAGCACTATTGTCTGGAATGTTTTAAAAGTAGTAATCATTGTTTTCCAACAATGGCATAAAAGGAAAAACGTCGTTAGTGGAATATACTCTGTGATTTAGCTCTACAAGCAAAGGTTGTTCATGGTTCGGTTATTTTTATAAAGCGTAAATATAAAAAAAGTTTTAAAAAGTAATCGAATTATCCTGGGAGCTCAAGAGGTTCACAGAGCAATGAGGCACTGTGTGTATTCCTAGAAGTTCTTGCACTTTTCGTAACTTTTGGAATATCATCTGGAGTAGAGCTGAAGTTGTGGTGGGACAGAGCTCCTAATGGATACTGGTGCGTAAATGCTAGTAAAGAAAGGTCTTTGGGTGAGGCTAGACCAACCTGCAGTTGTTCTACATCGTAAGGTGTCTCGAATTAAAGTTTTTAATAGGTATAAATTCACGCTGGGAAAGGACCAACGAATAGTATATTTTTTACAAAAGATATATTATTGTATATTTAGTTTCAGCTCTTTGATATGCTCTTTTTTTAGTTTAATGTAGCTTTTAACGTCAACAAAAATTATCTTAATCCTACCCTCCTCTTAAAATGAACATCTATAAAAAGATTGTTGCTATGTTGCACAAAAGTAATTTTGTATAATTAAAAAAAAATAAGTTATCTACGCCAGCAAATGCTCTTCCTTACACTGAGTATCTACAGAATTTTATTCTTTTATTTATTCATATATTCATTTTATGTAAATGGATAAAAGAAATATTACTGTTGCCTATTCGCTTATTTAGTTCGGTGACTTCAACACGACTGGAAGATATTCTTTGGTTAGGGTCATATTGCTGACATCTTTTGATTGATGTATGAGCTCTTTACACATACCGATCATTACTTTGGCATAGAACTAAACCTTCACACGTCAGCATCTGCTGAACATTACGCCAGTCCCTGGAAGAGAAAATGCGCCAAAAGTAGCTGAGTTCTGATGTTAGGTGGGGCTCTCGAACTCCATATAGTATTCCTGGCGACTATTTCAAATGGAAATCATCACTGTGACTCATCAGATTAGCTGGGCGAGATTGCTCCATTTTGAGATTAAAATGAAAGTGTTCAGATGCAGGATTAGATAAGTGAAAAAGGAAAATTCACAATGATAGTACGATACTTTCTCGATACTCCATATAGCAACATTCCAGCCGACCAGCTCAAATGAAAGCCATCACTGTGATTCATCAGATGAGCTGCGCGAGATTGCTCCATGGTTGAGATTAAAATCAAAGTATCAGATGCAGGTTTAGAACTTTAGATTAAGTAAAAAATGAAAATTCACAATGACTTGTACGATACTTTGGAGCAGCGCGCCTGGCAGCAGGGTTGGCTGGCAGCCTCTGGCATCCCATCTTCTTCGAAGTCTCGTCTCCCCGTAACACTTTTTCTTCTTCAGTGCGCTGAGAGCTTTAGTGGTCTAGAGGTGGTTCCTTACGGACAAGTGGGCGTATTTCTTGCTTTTGTTTGTTCTCTATGGTGGATTAAACTAAGTGACAACGCAACTGATGGTTTACCGTGGATATTAAGTGCTTGCGCGAAGCGGATGAGAGGTCGTTCGTCTCGTGGATAATTAAGGAAGCGAGAAAATACGATTGGGCACAACAGGTTGGTTGAGTTGACTTTTAGCCTCCTCCATCATTTTTTTTTCTTTTTTTTTTCTTTTTTTTTCTTGACGAGGGCGTAGGGGCATTGGTGTGTTTGTTGGTATTTGGAAAGCATAATATTCTGTTAGTTTTACTATGCATGAGTATTAATATTTCTATCATATTGCTATTTATTATTAACATTATAAGACTGGGTACTACAAGACCATTTAAGGATATATATAAAGGCAATACCTACAATCGGCAATGCATCGTTTGAATGGACGCTTGCAGGTATCAATGCACATGTTTAGTAGGCCATATTTGTATCAGAAGCTCATATTTCACAACTGAAATCTGCTTAATATCGACCGTTGTCACATAGGCATAACCGCATCATGATAGGTTTAAACTAGTCTGGCTGGATATAGGCCTAGTCGTTAGGCATTTTGAATTATTGTAGATGGAAGCTGTATGTAGGCCTAAACTTTTTATGTATATTTATCTCTATAGACTATTAATCATCCCGTAACGATTTCAGAAAGCTAAATGGCGCTCACCGACTGGTATTAGTACCAATGGGTCATCAGTCCTTAATTTTGGGGCAGCTTTCTTCCGGCGATAGCTAGGCCTTCTCCATTGGTTTAACTGGATACAGCAGTGTCAGCATTATGTATAAACCAGTCCTGTACTGCAAGACCTTTATAGGTAGCGTTGGTAATAAAATTTGAAATGTGATAGCACAAGCGATGACTCGCTGCTTCAGTAAGAAAAGTCAAAAGGCATAGACTACAGACCAGGCCATAGTCAATAACTAGCAAGGCTAGGCTATAAAAGACATCTTTATCCAACTGATTTTAGTTTTATGTCACCTGCTGCACTGTTCTCCCATTACAGTGCAACCTGTAATGGGAGAACAGTGCAGCAGGTTTCCATACCACGCAGTCAAGTCAGCTCGTCACTGATTATCCAAGCATTTCACCAAGGTTGTTGCTAATTAACCGTAAAGTTAATATTTGCTTGATTAGCTTTAGAAAATGGTTTTAACATCTTTTTTCCAGGCTGTTAAAAACAAACTCCGCACCCATCTCCTTAAGGGGTTTAGTTTGTGAAAAGTTATGAAGCGAGTAGTAAGGAAATGTTTTTATTTATAAAATGACGTTTTTTCTGATTCACCATTTGTCATATATATATATATATATATATATGTATATATATATATATATATATATATATATATATATACATACACACACACACACCACACACACACACACATATATATATATATATATATATATATATATATATATATATATATATATATATAAACAACAGCTCGCGCTCATTGCTAAGAAAAATCCTCCCACCTCCGCAAACAAAGGGTTAATTTGAGGTTGCTTAGTGTATACCACAAACCTTAAAACAGGAATTACTTTTCAGGCCAACATTCCAGAACTTCCTAAAACGTTTCTTTTGTTAAATTATTGTTAGACAGTTTTATGTTTGTCCATTGTTAATCATTAAATATTAGGATGCCAGGAAGGTTTCGTTAACTTAGGGATAGGATACACCTAGTAACAATTTATCTGATTGGTAAGATATGATTATTGGTTTGAAAATAATGAAGGATAAAAGAGCAATGAATTGCTGTAGATGAGCGCAGTTGTTCCTCCGGAACTTTGATGGCACTGTAGACCTACCCTTCTTTTCAACCGTATATAGTTCTCAAAGACTGTTCCTAGCCTTGTTATCGTTTAAATGTAATGCACTCGCTAATTCTTTTGTTTACAATACGTGGGTCTACATTGTTAATGTAATTTATTTGCTTTATGAACTAGCGCCATGTCTTGGGCACTCAATTAAACTTGTAGTACTAAGCAGCTTTACGTCATCAGTTTATACAAGACACTGGTAATACTGTGGCAGAATGTTAAGATAGGCTGGCTTTTAAAGTTTCAAGACTCGTCCATTTCTTTTTTTTTTTTTTTTTTTTTTTTGGGGGGGGGGGATGTTAGTTAGTTTGTATGTGTGTGGGCGGTTGGTTAACCACTATCCTTTCATTTGTCATGTTAAAAGTTTTGTTGCTTGTTTGAATATGTGTATAGTTGTTATTGTTGTGGTATGTATATATATATATATATATATATATATATATATGTGTGTGTGTGTGTGTGTGTGTACTGTATGTTTTATGAATTTTTGTCACATAGTACTACACCAGCGTCGCTTTTATATTTACATCTCTTGAGTCACAAATATCTCACAAGGAATTAGTGCGTTGTCACGGGCAGGATTAGAACCGCTGCCTGATTTAAAAGAAAAACAAAACAAAACGATAGACTGACTTTTACCACAGAGCTTGATAGCCCAGCGGTCTAAGTCACTGTGTAAGTTAGTTTTCAAACCAGGCTGCGATATTTGTACCTTGATATTGTAATACACTATATATATATATATATATATATATATATATAGATATATATATATATATATGCATAAACTTAGCATTAAGCAGTTGCTCCAAAAGGGGGTGACCAGAAAAAAATTCATTGACCCTCACGGAAGAATATGTGAGTTTTGGTATTTATGGTTTTATTACCCTAGCATCGTGTTGTTATAGGAGTGCAGGCTGGATGGGAAAAATGGAGAATGATGTCAGGTATCTTGAGTGACCGCAGAATCAACATAAGTTTAAAGGAAGTGTATAAGACAGTAGTAGACTAGTTGTTATATTTGGAGCAGAAACATGCCCGGTAATGATAGTGCAAGGGAAGAAATAGGATGCGGAAGAGATGAAAACGCTCAGGTAGATGTGTGGAGTAACAAAAATGGATGGTATAAAAAATTAAAGAAGAGGAACTACTAAAGGCGTAGAACTATCAAAGAAGGCCCAGGAAAGAAGACTGCGGTGGTATGGCTATGTGATGCAGATGGAGGTGGCGTGAGGGAGAGCGAAGTGAAGGTTGATGGGTGTAGTACTTCGTCAGAAAAGATCTGAGGGACAAACAGTTGTCACAGGACGATGTGTTCGACCTAGCCAGGTGGAGGAGGAACACAAACATCGACCCCACATAGAAGTGGGAAAAGATGCAGAGAAAGAAGATATTCTTGTATCTTCAAAGGCTGATTTACCGGGCCTGGATCACTTTACGTGGAAAATTGAATGAAAGTAAAAAAAATTGGTGGCAGAATTAGTACTATATGTATTAGGTTTAAATTCATTTGCTATTAAGTTGATGACTAATGAACTGCTAGGCTCGAGTTGAGTTAATGCATCGTAAAAAGATGAAGTGCTATAATATGTGATAAAAAAAAGGGGGAGAGGGGGCGGGGGCCTGTGTTGGTGAGGAGGAGATGGCGCTAGCTAGGGCAACATAACTTTACCATAAATATACGAAATCGTCCTCGAAGGAATGAGTGGCTTATTTATCATGAATCTTTGGAGGACCAGAACTCCAGCGAACGAAGCGGAGAGCGAAGATGCCTATTTATGGTGTGTGACAGTCGTACCTGGTGGAATGTTAATGAACGGGTGAATAGCAGCTCGTAGGCCGTGTTAATGATGTGAATGCTAATTATCCAAGAAGGGACTTGGGATATTTTTTTGGATGCGCTTTCGTCTTGCTAGACTTACTTTCGTTGCTGTTGTTATTATTATTTTATTATTATTATTATTATTATTATTTAAGGACTTTTCTTGCTATACCTTCTTTCGTTGCTGCTAATACACACACACACACACCCACACACACACACACACACACATATATATTATATAATATATAATATATCTATATATATATATATATATATATATAATATATAATATATATATATAAGTTTTTGTTTGTATGGTGTTTTTACGTTGCTTGGAACCAGTGGTTATTCAGCAACGGGACCAACGGCAGTACGTGACTTCCGAACCACGTCGAGAGTGAACTTTTATCGCCAGAAATACATATCTCTAACCCCTCAGTGGAATGCCCGAGAATCGAACTCGCGGCCACCGAGGTGGCAGGCCAAGACCATACCGATCACGCCACTGAGGCGCTTGTATATATAAGTAAATCATTTTATTCTTTTTGATTGGGTTTTCTTCTTGTTAGACTTACTTGGACTAATATGGAGATTAAGTATCTAAACTGCTCTGTGTTTTGTCGCATGCGTTTAAAGAAGATCTTGGACGTCTTTTGAACGGAGAGTTGGCGCCATGGTATGTTACGTGTGTTTATTTTATGTTATTTTTTTTTTAATAATACACAATGTAGGCAGATGTGACGGAAGGTTGCATCATTAAACTAATCGATCGGGCTGGTTGCATGAACGGGTCGCGTCTCCTGAACATTATTTCCGTGTCACGCTAAGGAACTGAAGGCCGTTTACGGGCTGCTCTAGGAGGAGGGGCCCGTGCTGGCATAAGGCCAGCGAAATCTACAACAACATGAAGGGCCGTCGGTAATTGAATGACATGAAGATCCATGCCAGGCCTGTATTATGATTGCAGGTGTAATGAGAATTTATCTTGATTTTTTTCCTTTTAGATTCTATTTTTTAATGTATGTTTGTGTGTGTAATGGAATGCCTTCATAATGGGCATTTGAGGCTGAAATGTAACTATAGATTGTTGGCGCAAATATGATTTATTCAAGCGTTCCGAAGTCTCTCATCGGCGGTAAACTAACGGGTTTCAATAGGTTACCCACTTTGTCTTTTTAATCTCTGTTATCTTTGGATGTAATCTCGACGCTGCTGCTGCTCGTTTTATTGCTGTTTTAATAGCAAGGTATCCTTATTCACCATTTTTATTGTTTATTATTATTGAAGGACATTCGAAAGCCCTACTCCGGCCCATATGGACACTCTGCAGGGCTCCTGCAGGACGCCACACCACACTAGACTTATAATATTCACTAATATTATCATCAGTAGCATAGCAGACGTTAAACAAGTAAGTCTTCGGTTTCCTCTTGAATGAAGCAACGTCAGCCAACGATCTAATCTCTTGAGGCAGCCTATTGAACAATCTAGGAACAGCGATCTCAGAGGCTTTAGTCTCAAACCCGTCTGCAAATAACATCTAAAAATCCTCCAATCTTCAATGTTCAGTGGTATGTCCGAGTTACAACGGGTTTCTAGCGTACTAGGCTCTTGGCTCCTCCAACGAAGCTTGCCTGCTCCCACCTTAGCACATCACTTTGAGACTAATGGCTCAGGGGGACCTCAGTTCACAATGTAACGAGGACGTTTCAACTTCCGGTCGTTGTCATTGTTCATAGTACAAGGTGCGCCAGGGAAATTAAACTCAGAGTGCTATATAACGAACTTTCGCCGACTGTAGTTTTATATGCTTGATTATACCCGCTTCATTGCCGTGCAGTGTGTTTCGATGTGTGCACTTGTAATGTTACGCGAACTACGAATTTAGTACCTTCAGGTTAAAGGGGACGCCGCGGCGAGAGAAAGCTTGAGATTTCACGGATATATACTCAGAATAGGGCCTAGATTGGGAACAGTTGAACCACGCCAGTAGGAACAGCTTAGAAGGTCAGCAACAGATGGGGGAATTGGTAAAAAATTGAAATCGATGAGGGTTGGGCTAGACATCATTATCCCTCACCTAATATAAAGGCACAATCAAAATAATGCGGTAAATATTACGGGTGTAGATTTAAAGGCTGAAGGAAAATAAATAAGCAGGATTCTGAGATATTTCCGAACACGCGGTATGGATTCTTTTTGCGGTCAGCAGTGGAAATTCCATTGGTTCGTGTTGCTATCGTAACTATTGATGTACTTGAAAAGGTTTCCTTTGACGTCAGGTAGTATGCTATTTTGATTCGCGCAAAAATCATATATTTTACTGCTAGCTGAGGAGTGTCAAAGTTGATTTCTGTATTTAAGGCAGACAGCGCTTTGCCATGTTCTTAAACGGGTTGCTCTTTCATTGTAAAAAGTTGTTGATATTCACTTTTCATATTTTAGTTGAGTTGTCTCCGATATGTGATCAGTAGTACAGATATCTTATTTTGATTTCAGCCCGTCTCTCTCCTGTAGGCTAGTCAAGTAGCCTATACAATAGTCTCGGTGTAAGTTCACTATACGTATCATGCTTCGAGCTCAGTACCGAATGATATCTGCAGTTCAGTGCGAATATAAACGTTCTGTACCCATAAGTTTTGCTTGAATTTAGTGGGCAAGGTTCGGTAGGATGTAAGGAATGTACCAATTATTAATGTTAGACATTAAAGCTAAATGAAAAAAAAAAACAAAAAAAAAACAGGAACACTGCAGTTCTTATTATTTGTAATTATGGGTATTATATATGATGGATAAGCCGTTTGCAGAAGCGTACTGAAAATGAAACTTTTGTTTTCTTAGGAGGAGATTAAATTAAGTGAGATATGGTTTGTGTTAATTTTTGTATGGGGAAAAATTGAAGAGAATTGTTACAAACAAATTCTTGTGTTCAACATTTTAATGGTTGAAATAATGTAAATATTGTATTTTTGTTATTTTTAAATAAAAGTTAAAAAAATAAAAAGTGTTGCTTACGTTACTGCAACGCGTAAGGGTATACGTCCACTTTGCTGTCAAACGGTAACTTATCGTACAAACATTACAAACAGATTGAATAAAAGTTACCGAGTTATTGGTGGTCCTAACCAGCGTTTCGCATGATCATTATCCAGCTTATCAACGATTCGTCCTTCTCGTTGCACCCCACGGTTGTTGATTTCTTTTCAACTTGCTTTAGATATATACGGGGTAAATTGTTTTATTGTAGCAGTGTAGATGCACAGCTAAGTATTCTCGATTTTAGTCTCATACAGAAGTCTTACCAAAGTTATTAGGCAAATCTCGCTTCAGATCAGTGCTCAAGTGTCGCTTTGGGTATGAAAGTCTGTTTGAGTTCAGTCTATAAAGCTTGCTTTTGGTCCAGTACTGAAGTTTTTGGCAGATTACGCAAGTCTTCTTCAAGATCTTTACACTAGGCTTGCTTAGATCACAGCACAAGGTTAAATGTTGGGGATTAGTGCTGAAGTCTTCATTTGTGTTCAGTACGAAACCTCGGCCCAAGCTCGCTACCCAAGTCTTGTTCTGGGTTTGGTAAACAAATCATGTTTGTATGCAATTATTTTTTTTTTCTGCTCATGTGCACAGCATGAGGACTTTTGTTTTACAATGTCAAGGTTTGCTACAGCTTTGTCATCATAAACAGGGTCATACGTCACGTTATTTCTAAGTAACTGTTTTCTCTTTAATTCTCAGGACGTTTTATTGGAGTGTTGAAGCTTACAGAAAGAAAGAGAATAAAAACCCACACGGGTGACTGAAATAATTTTATTGCTAAAAATAACTTGGAACAGTGATATTTACCTAGTTTCGAATTATTTTCTATATCTTGTATTTACACCGATTTGTTCGTATTCAGCGGCAGTTCATTTTCTTTGATTTTTGATGCGTCGTATTTCGATTTTTGTTTTCGTTTTATTGTGGAATTTTTAATTTTGTCGATATGACTTTTATCTTCATCTCATCATCTGACTCCTTCTTATTTTGAGGCTTATGAAGTAGTATAAGATCCTGGTAGTAATCTTTATATTTGCCGTTGTTATGGCGTCTTCATTAGTTTCCATAATCATCCCAAGGTCGGTTAAGATTCTTTTTATTGTAATTAGCGGCAATTGCCAACGTTTATTTATTCACACGCCAGTTTAATGAGCTGCCTCTCTGGTGGAAGAGATACGCCTCTCCTTGAGGTTGCCAGGAAGGGCATGATCGAAAGAGGAGGCGAGGGACCCTAAGTTATTAACATAATTATCGGTAGTTAAGGGAAGAAATAGCTGAAGGTCGGGGAAGAAGAAATGTTGGATGGAGGAGGAAGAGTTGAATGGTAACAGAGATGGAAGACGAATGAAGACACCCAGCAGGGGAGTAGTGTCATCAGTGCGCAACTTATGCGGTGCACTGTAGGCATGAGTTACAGAACCGAAGAGTAGGAGGAGAGGACGGATGGAAAGGCGTGTGTTTGTGTTCAGGTAAAGCAGAAGAGAGTGAAGTCTTAGGAGCTCTCTTTTCTCTGTGTCCCTCCCCTCCCCTCCGCTCCCCTTCTCCCTCCGACCCTCCATTCTCTGTTTCGTATCCATTATAACCAGCTCCTCCTCGTCCTCTCCTTCCTGAACACAGCTCGCATGGCCTTGATCCTCGGTGGCTGCTTTCTAATGATTTAATCTACCAATTGTTTGAAAAAGCTGTTCTCGCGGGAAGAGGTTACACTTCCAGTAATGTGTCTTCCTTTTGTTTTGGTCCGGGAGTGCCGCCCCCCCCCCCCCCCCCCCCACCTCTCTCTCTCTCTCTCTTCTCTCTCTCTCTCTCTCTCTCTCTCTTTTGAACAATAAATCCTGATAGGGAATGACAATCCTAATGTATGTTCTTGTCGACTTCAGTATTCTCATCAATTTTCCGTTAGTTTCTCAGCAATTGAATTCTCACATTTTGAGAACACAGCTTCTGCTTAAAGTTTTTTTTTTTTTTTTGCTTACTTTGGGAGTAAGCCTATAAACTACTTTGTTGTTGTTGTTCTTGTACTTGTTGGGGGACTTAGGAAAGCTTTATGGAAAAGTCTAAAAAGGTCTGAAAAAGGTCTTTCGCATTGAGTTAAAGATACAGGAATTTTAGGACATATAGGATATTTAGGATATATTTATAAGAATGAAAATGTAAAAAGATAAATAATATGCATGTTATATAGTACAGACAAATTATTTCTAGTAGAATATAGCGTATTTATTTTAATTTTCGTTTGGGAAACCAGGCTGTATTTGACTGTAGACTTTAGCACGTTTTCATTTTCGTTAAAAGTTAGGAATATAATGTTTACAACTTATGAAAGGAGAAAAATCTTGCTTGCATCCCGAGTTAGCTGGAGGTCATTCTAAGGTTTGAATTTTGATTTAACAATCCTTGTTGACTTGTGATCGGTTTTGATATATAAAAGCAAAATTTGTGAGAATCGAATTATTCGACAGCCTTCCGGGATCTCGGTGGTAACGGGTTATAGTCTGAGCAGCTTGATAGCGGAATAAGATTTTCTACCCAATGGTTTTCCCATGGGAATCTACATAGCTTCTGCATGAATAGGCTAGCGATTTTCAGTAACAATGCACCCACCTACCTGTTCTTGCATAAGTTCTGTCTTCCGTGTATGTGCCGCTACTTTAGACATTTCTTTATAACTGTACATGCATGTAAATGAAAATGTGACAGTCTCGGCGTTTTTCAAGAATTTGACATGTGTCAGCTGTTTCATTTTAACATGAATGGAGATTACTCTATATAGATTAAATGCCGTTGAAACACCTTAATATGCAGTGCTACTGCCCTCAGAGAAGGTCCCCTACCTTATTATTATTATTATTATTATTATTATTATTATTATTATTATTATTATTATTATTATTATTGTTATTATATTATTATTATTATTATGTAAATGGAATGCGAGTCTCTTGTGCTTTCAGTATATTAGCAATATATATATATATATATATATATATATATATATATATATATATATATATATATATATATAACTCTAGGCTATTAGCAATCTTCAGAAATTGAGCGTTTTTCTACCTTTTATCTTTAGAAATAACGTAACTGAACCAGGTGGTTAGATCGTTAACTTGAAAGATTGGGTACACTTACTCACAAAGAGAGAGAGAGAGAGAGAGAGAGAGAGAGAGCCGAAAATAAGCCATATAACGGAATAGATTTCCTTGAGGTTTTTCACTTGTGTATATAATGTACAATTTGTATTTTTAATGTACTTAGATAATCCACTGGCTCCATGCAACGTAAAATCACCATACAAACAAGCAGACAATATAGGTAATATCTTCAGAAATATAGCCTTGCCCTACTAGATACTGATACTAATAACATTACTGTTATTCTCTGGACTTCAACCTTGAGTCTTGAGCAGCCTCGACTAGTCTGGAAATGAGGTTGGCAACTGACAACACATATTAAACCTCCCGCAACACAACAGAACCGTGATAGGAGAGCGAAAGTTTCCGTATCGTCACCTATCACTGCGTATAATAGCCGCGTATCCAGACATTTACTCCGGTCTAGTAAAAGCTGCTACTTGAATGAATGGTTTGCTTGCAATTTTCTCGCGATTCCGTAAATGAGGTTCGAGTGCTCTAGATTCCAGATGCTTTGTTATTGCTGTTTGAATGGGGGGATAAATAGCAGGTTTAACATTGTGAATGTTTGCAAATATTTTCACCAAATAAATGCCTGTAAAAGCATGTGTGAGGCGACCAGATGATTTGGAATGTTTAAGCGAAATTTTTGTTGTTTATTGATTCACGTAAGCTTAAGTTACTCTAGCTAATTTTAAAGGCATATCTTTGGTTATAATAGCGTTCTGGGATAGTTTCGCTCCCCTGCCATGACAAGACAAGAATCGCTTTACGTAAAGTGAATGGAAACTGCATCCCATTCCGTTTCTCTGAACCCATATGCTCATTGTATGGTTTCATGTCCCACCTGACCACAAACACCCCCATGACGACCCTGCGTCAGGTTTTGCTGCTCCTGGAAATTTCTCCCATTATTTTGCTATACTGGATCCCCCACGCTCAGCTGACCTACTCCTGCACTCCGGTAGGGTTCACGGGTTCTTGGTGCACTTCCAATCAGTTCAGTGCTGTTGATATCATATCCTGTTTGTATGCGTGTACGTATGCACCTGTGCTTATACTCTCATATATTATATATATATATATATATATATATATATATTATAATATATATATATCTATATATATATTTAGTGTCTGTTTCTTTTATTATGTAGCTTTGAAAATGGACTAAACGGCCTGAAACGTCAGCAGCTGAATAAAGTACTTAAAAAGGAATAAGGAATTGACCTTCCCCTCGCACCAAATTGCTATCTATCTATCTATATATATATATAATATAGATATACGTATATATATCATATATATATATATATATATATATATATTATATGTATATACATATATATATTATATATATATATATATATATATATATATATATATATATATATATATGGCACAAAGCATGTGCAAGCCAAGGGAATATGGGCATCATCTGGTTTAAAGTGATGTGGTCAAGAAAGCGACAGCATGGTTGGGTCATTCAAAATTATCTTCTCTAGAATCACTGGGCCAGAAGATATCAAAGTTAGTTGAAAGACTTCTTGCATAGTGTAGATTGTAGTTATGGGTAATTCAAACCAAGGCCAACCAGGCTAGTGTAAGTGTGGATTCGGCTTTATTGAATCTATGGCCTCATCGGGCCAGGGTGGGGTTATGATAGGTGTCCAAAATGTTGCATAAGAATGTTTGGGCAAGTGTAAATCATACAAGCCCATTGACCTCTTGTTAGGGATATGGCAGGTTGTGGCAATTCTCAGCGAAGTGACTTTATGATCATTATTTTATCTAGGTACCTGAGCTTGGCGTATGAGATTGAAGACTTTCTTTTCTCGAGTATTTTTTTGAAGTTTCTTTGCTTATGGCTTGTAATTCATTTCGGCATTTCATTTGAAGACGCGAATTTTAAACGTTCGTTTGTGCGTTCTTTAAATACCATGAATGCCCAAACCCATTTAGGCTAGTGAAGAATTAAGGAGATATATATGCTTGAGATAGGGCGGAATATAATGACGAACATTCTCTCAGCAAAGCAGTATTGTCTAAAATGAAGTTCTGTGTGAAATGGAAAATCCAAGATTACAGTTTCACGGATAATAGGAAAAATTGGCCTTTGATAAATTAGAGAGTTGAGCATACCTGTTCATTCGATCATGGCCAACTCTTTCTAGCATCTAGCTTGGGTACGTAAAGAGAGAGAGAGAGAGAGGTAGGTCCGCATCCTCGCAGCCACCTGGGCAGTCGACGAGAAGTTGAGTTTTGTGAGTTTCACCCCAGAGGGAGGAATGTAGCTCGGCATAGCGGATTGGATTTATACTCCTCTTGCCTCCGCTCCCCCCCTCCCCCCACTCTTTAGCTTATCCCACATCTCATTCTCCCACTTTATTGTCTATAGGCCAAGTTGCTTCGTTTTTGTCGTTTTGTTCAGCCTAGAAAGCAGTTGCCCTCTTGACTAAATGCGTAGAGGATATGTTGAAGGCTTCCACACCTGGTCAGTTTCTTTCTGCCCAGCTCTTTCCAGCCTTAATCCTGATTCGTGCAGTAACCTTCTTATCTTTTCTGAAGTAAAACTAGGCAAGAACGTACTTGGAGGCTTGAACGGAGCACATGAGCACGTATTAAGAAATAAAAATGAAAGTCCACAATTGCAAAAATTGAATGACGTAAGACGAACACTCGGGATGAGTGGCAACAACGTATTATTAAAATGCTGTTGTAGTTGAATAAAGGCTACAGAGCTAAACCGTTGATAGATAGATTTCTTAAGCCATAAGGAAGGGCAGCGGAGAACCCGGACGAGCTGGTGTTGAGAACCGGTCAGTGATGCCACACTTTGGCATGGAGTTGATTGTGACGTCACCGAGAGTCTTGATAAAGTGCTTACGTAGAAGCCTTGGTTAAGGCGGTCGTGGAGTAACAGAATGGGAACTCATTTCATTGCTGTCGGTAACTAACTTTAGTAGATTACTATTGTTTTCTAGGTTTTCTCGCTCTCCACCGACAAACTCCGTAGTTCTCTCCACGTTTTTTCGTTTATAGGCATTACTTAAGGTTCTTTGCAGTATGCCTTCCTTCGGCCCCTAGCTGCAACCCCTTTCGTTCCTTTTACTGTACCGCCTTTCATATTCTCTTTCTTTGTCTTACTTTCCACCTTCTCCTTACACTTGATTCAAAGTGCAACTGTGAGGTCTTCTTCCTTCTGTTACACCTCTCAAACCTTTTACCGTCAATTTCCGTTTCGGCTCTGAATGACCTCATAGCTTTTGGCCTCTTCATAATAATGACCTCATTTCTTGTAATCGCATCCGATTATAGAACTAAGGTCAAAGGAAATGGACAGTGAGAGGGTCTGAATGGCGTAACAGGAGGAATACCTCAAAGCATTCGCACTGTGAAACAATTGTTAGAGAGGGTGGAAAGTCGGATGGAAGAAAGTGAATATGAACGGAGGCCCAGCAAAGAAATGAAAGAGGCTGCAGCTAGGGGCCGAAGGGACGCTGCAAAGAACCTAAAGTAATGCCTACAGTGCATCTCTTTCGAGGGACGGATCCTTACCTCGTCCTTCGCATGAGAACGAATATCCCTAGCAAAGAAGTGGCTATAGTGGATTCACATCACCCGTAAGTAGCCATCTTGCTTGGTGAGACGTACCCGCGTGAAGTCAGATTAATCAACAGATATCACAAGTTTAACATACGACTAGAATTTGAGAAATATCTAGAAGTGTTCGTGAACTATCGGTGATAAGATTAGTATGAAAATAGTAGGATAAAGCGTCTTCTAAGTTAGTTTATCAAGTGTAATACTATAAATCAGAACAAGATGGCAGTAAGTTCCAACTGCGGGAAGAGGTGGCGTAATTTGGCGTGTTTAGCAGATTCGCAATACGATGAGGTAGCAGGAAGGGAACTGGCATTTCTCATCTATGAAATCAGCAACAGTCCTAACCAAAAAGATACAAAAGCATTCATAGATATATTAGAAGGATATAATCCTTCAAACTGGAACAAATCTAATGAAAACATCTTGAAAATAATTGAAGAAGTTCCAAATAAAATCCAAGTGGTCAAGAGACTCATAAAGAAAATATACATAAACCAACATATTCCGACAAAGAAAATGAATAAGGTGAATCTTGTGAATATCCTAATTGATGCATTAGGAAAAAGAATGCCAAAAGCATGCAAAACTGTGTAAGGTTTGGTATAGCATAGTCAATCCACAAACCTAATCAGAAAATGTGCTGCATGCACATTCCGACCCATCCACAGTGTGCTGAGGTAATATACAAGATTTGAGAAAAGATACAAGAATTTTTTGTTCAACATGTCTATCATGGATAGACAATGTTATTAAATCAAGATTGAATGTACAAATAGTTGAGGATGAAGAAGAAGAGGAGAGAAGAAGAAGAAGAAGAAGAAGAGGAAAACGGAAGAAGAAGTAAACAAAAATGAAATGACAGAAAAAAATAAGGAAACAAAGAACAAGATAAAAGTATGGATGCAGAGATACTCATTGATACTACATATGAGGCAATAAAGCAGCATACCTACGAAGAAATAAATTACGATATGACAACAGAAAAGCAAATCCCGAAGAGGCTCTACCCAGATCTATACAATGACGGGAAAGAGGAAAAAATAGACAAGAAAGACAAAATCTGCAACCTTTTGAAAAGAGGGAATTGCAGATTTGGAGAAAGATGTTACTACAAACATCCTAAGATATGTCAAAAACTATGAAATATATGGTAAATGTGCATACTTAGTGGATATGGGGATGATTGCAGAGATCTGCATCCAAAAATATGTAAAAACCTAAAAGAAGGAAAAGGATGTAAGTTCGACAAAAAAGGCAAATATATGCACCCTGTAGCCATGAATCATAATCAAATAAATAACCAACCAAGTAATAAAATCCAAAATAAGAAAGAAACAAATAAAGAGAGAAATCAAGAATATCAGGTAAAAGAGAAAAGCAAACCACCAATGAGATATGCAGAGGTGTCAGCAAAAATTTCAAAGCATCAGCTCCGAAATTCTACTCAAGAGATAATAACTGTATTTATTATGCAAGAGGATATTGCAGAAACGGAGAAAAAATTGCAGATTCAGACACACAAAATGAATAATTATGATGAAGGAAAATCAAATATTATGGAAAAGTTGGATTTTTTAATGTCAAATTTCTGGAAATGAAAAAAAGAACAACATACCAGAACAGGAAAGAGACATGGGAAAATCCTTATTACTACCAGTATTAAATGAAGGAGAAAACACGCAAACCATCATAGTGATGAATGCGCAGGGTTTAGTTACGAGTAACTCAAAAAGAAAAATAGAGTACTTAGAAGAACTAACCCAAAATGAAAAGAAAATAGATATAATGAATATAAGTGAAACCTGGTATTCCCAAGAGACTGGGAATGATGATCAAATAAAAGGGTTCCAAACTTATAGATCAGATAGAAAAAATAGGAATCAAGGGGAACCGCAATATATGGGAAAGACAAAAAACAAGGAAAAATATATGAGAAATATAGTAACTCAGAATGTGAACTAATAGCGGTAGAATTTGAATCTGAAAAATTGATGAACATAGTAATATATAGACCTCCTAATACTAAAGAGTTTGACTTAATAATTGAAAAATTGGATGATATATGTAGAAATCACAAGGACTGGACTATTCTCCTATCTGGTGACTTCAACTTTCCTTTCGTAGAATGGAAAGAACGAATAGGAGATTGTGGTTGTACTTATACATATAAAAAAGAGAGTAATAGTAGTGCAGAAGATAAGAGGCAATTTGAAAAGCTATTAGATATGCTACTAGAATACAACATTCAACAAATAAATCACCTGCCAACAAGAAAGGAAAATACTTTAGACCTAGTATTTGTGAACGAGATGAATTATGTTAAAGAAATAATAGTTTATAATGCGAATATTTCAGACCATAATGTCATAGAATTAACAGTTCATTCCAAAGCAAGTGAAAATAGAGATAAGCAAGAAATGAAAAAGTGGGAAGGATATGGAAAATACAACTTCTACAGTAAAAATATAAAATGGTCAGAAATTAATGAAGAATTAAACAAAGATTGGGATAACATTTTCGTAAGTGATGACATAAGGGTAAATACGGAGATATTATATAAAATATTGGAGAAAATAGTGGAAAAATATATACCGAAGAAGAAAAATAAACATCATTCATGCATACCAAGAGACAGAAGGATCTTGTTCCAGAAAATCAGAAAGTGGAAAAAAGGTCTTGCAAAAGAAAAAAATGCATGGAAAGTTATAGAACTAAAAAGTAAGATAGAAAATGCAGAACAAAAGATTATACAATCAAAAGAAAATGAAAAACGGGACTTGGAAGAAAAAACCCTATTAAATATCAAGCAAAACCCCAACTATTATACTCATATGCGAAGAAGATGAATAAAAGAAGAATAGAAATAGGCCCTCTGAGAATTGAAGGGAGATTAACGAATGAAAAAAAGGAAATTTGCAACATACTGGCAGAACGATATAAGAGAGAATTCACCCTAGAATAGATAATGAAGATAATGATATAGAAGTAAGGGATGAAAATAGGGAATATTTAGCTGACATAGATATTAATGAAGCTGATATTGTGCAGGCTATTAATGAAATTAAAAATGGAGCTGCTGCAGGGCCTGATGGAATTCCTGCTATTTTGTTAAAGAAAGTAGTTCATTCTATCGCAAAGCCACTTGCAATATTATTAAGACAAAGTGTAGATACAGGCAAGATTTATGATGAGCACAAATTAGCATATATTACCCCTACTTTCAAAAGTGGATCAAGACTAGAGGCAAGTAATTATAGGCCTGTGGAGTCTAACATCACATATTATGAAAGTGTATGAAAGGGTAATGAAGAAAAATATTATGAAACATTTAATAAAAAGGACAACATGGTTTCGTACCCGGAAAAAGTACACAAACCCAACTGTTAGTCCACCGTGAGAACATATTCAAAAATATGAAAAGCGGAAATGAACAGATGTGGTTTATTTAGACTTTGTCAAAAGCTTTTGATAAAGTAGACCATAATATATTAGCGAAGAAAATTAGAAAACACAATATCGTGGATATAAAGTAGGAAGATGGTTAAAAGAATTTTTACACAACAGAAAACAGATAGTTATTGCAAACGACGAGAAATCGGATGAAGTCAAGGTAATATCCGGTGTGCCGCAAGGTACGGTGTTAGCTGCAATACTGTTTGTTATTATGATTGAAGACATAGACAATAATGTGAAGGATTCGGTAGTGAGTAGTTTCGCAGATGACACAAGAATAAGTAGAGAAATTACTTGTGATGAAGATAGGAACGCTCTACAAAGAGACCTTAACAAAGTATATGATTGGGCAGAGGTAAATAGGATGGTATTTAACTCTGATAAATTTGAATCAATAAATTATGGAGACAGAGAAAGAAAGCTATATGCATATAAGGGACCTAATAATGAGACCATCACAAATAAGGAAGCAGTTAAAGACCTTGGTGTGATGATGAATAGGAACATGTTATGCAATGATCAAATAGCAACTCTGTTGGCAAAATGTAAAGCAAAAATGGGAATGTTGTTAAGGCACTTCAAAACAAGAAAAGCTGAACACATGATTATGCTTTATAAAACATATGTTCGTAGTCCACTTGAATATTGCAATATGATATGGTACCCACACTATCAAAAGGATATTGCACAAATAGAGAGTGTACAAAGGTCCTTTACAGCTAGAATAGAAGAAGTTAAGGACCTAGACTACTGGGAAAGACTACAATTCTTAAAATTATATAGTCTAGAAAGGAGAAGAGAACGCTACATGATAATTCAGGCATGGAAACAGATAGAAGGAATAGCAGAAAATATCATGGAACTAAAAATATCAGAAAGAGCAAGCAGAGGTAGATTAATAGTGCCCAAAACTATACCAGGAAAAATAAGGAAAGCACACAGGACATTAATCCACTACGCACCAGCATCGATAATGCAGCGTCTATTCAATGCGTTGCCAGCTCATCTGAGGAATATATCAGGAGTGAGCGTAGATGTGTTTAAGAATAAGCTCGACAAATATCTAAACTGCATCCCAGACCATCCAAGATTGGAAGATGGAAAATATACCGGAAGATGTACTAGCAACTCTCTGGTAGACATTAGAGGTGCCTCACACTGAGGGACCTGGGGCAACCCGAACAAGATGTAAGGTCTGTAAGGTAAGATCTGATGTCTAGGCCAGTCCCTTACAACTGGAAACTCTCAGTCTCTCGAGAGTTCACATAGGCAGGATGTATGATCTACCTCTCCCGAGGGAAACTTTTGAAAGACGTATCCCTCACGAGAAGGTGGAACATACATCCTACCTATGTGAACTCTCTCGACAGACTGAGAGTTTCCA
The DNA here is from genome assembly GCF_015104395.2 of Macrobrachium nipponense. Taxonomy (NCBI): domain Eukaryota; kingdom Metazoa; phylum Arthropoda; class Malacostraca; order Decapoda; family Palaemonidae; genus Macrobrachium; species Macrobrachium nipponense. The sequence goes on along the minus strand of NC_061102.1, from coordinate 48,736,472 downwards.
GCCCTGTGATTGGCTTATCAACAGCCAATCAGGAGTGTCGCAAAGGTCTGCCCTAGACATCAGATGCACTGCTGATGTGAATCTATTATAGCAAACGATCTCTCATGTAAATTGACCCTTCTCGAAAGGTGTTTCCTGTTTTGCTTATCTAAGTTTTGTAAGAGTAGTATACAGAATCTTAGATTTTCTGGAGAGTAATTGTAACGAAATGTGCTGCTGTAGTTTTCTCTCTCTCTCTCTCTCTCTCTCTCTCTCTCTCTCTCTCTCTCTCTCTCTCTCTCTCTCTCTCTCTCTCTCTCTCATTCTGTAAGTGTAAGGTATAATTTTCACTAATTTTCCAAAGCACGTTAGTAGTGTATTGCTAAATACTCCTGTCACAGTTACACCGTACAGTATGTGTGTGAGCATTTTGTTTGCATATTTCAATTTATTGCAATTTCTTTTCCTGTTCAGTGCACGTTTCTTATTATTGCATGCAAACGTAGCCTTTTCCTGTAGATATCATTTAAAGACGTGTTATGAAAGGTATGTCATTGCTGTGACTCCTTTATATATTTGTGGCCGTGTGAGCGTTGATTACACGCTGGCGTGCCTATCTATGCTGCTGCATGTTTCTATTTGATTTGCGAGCTCATTTATATACAAAAATACCATCCCCATCGTGTTTATCGCAAATCTCAAACACCTGTTGCAGAATTAGCCGGATCTCGATTAACGGGATATGCGAAGTTCCCACATTCTTCATTTTGTGTCCACCGTTGCAGTAGTGCGGATGACAATAGAATTGTTGTCATTCTATTTTTTTTTTCTTTTTCACACTTGGACATTCAACGAGGAGTGATTTGCATTTATTTTATGTTTCGTTACATTAAGAATATTGGATGTTACTAATGGTGTTTGTATCATGTAACGCGAATATTCACGAGAAAGGCTTGCATTTGGTAGTTATGGAGATTCAAGTGATTATTTATTTGAAATGTTAATTTTGCTGTTCAATCTTGACTCGCTTTGAGTGATTTCTTGCCTGGGGTTTTTTACCCCATATCTGTAACGTGACGATTTTATTTAGTTTTTTTTTTTTTGGCGTAACTGTATTCTGTCGACTTTGTTGCTGGGTTTAGTAACTTAAAACGTTAAAGCAATGGTTCTCAACCTGGGGTGCGTGCCCCCCTAGGGGGTCGTCAGCAATTTCAAGGGGAGGCGCTGGCTCGAGGAAAAAATAAAAAAAATATTTTCTAATTATAGTCGTTATTATCTTAACAAGAGTGAGGAACTAATATTCAAAAGTTCATACAAAAATGTGAAAGTTTCGCCTTACAACGTAAGTTTCTTATAGTCTACTACTCTAGTTGGACTCCTCTCTCTCTCTCTCTCTCTCTTTAAAAATGGGGGGAATTTTTCTTATAGATGCAAGGGGGTTGGGGACGTGAAGGGAAGGACCAACTCTTAAAGGTGGCGTGACAATAAAAAGATCGAGAACCCTGAGTTAAAGGTTTAGTACACGTAAAAAGTTCACTTTTTGGTTTTTTGGGTATGTTCAAGCTGCTGTGAGTATTCAGGCGTAAGCAGGCTGGCCACCAGCTCTTACCGTTTGTAATGTCAGTAGCAATGCTACTTCTCAGGTGACCTTTACCCTACCCTCCCCTCCCCTCCGCTCACCGTTTACACCTCTCCCTCGGCACAGCCTGGTCGAAGGTAAAAACAGTGAGCGGTGATTACAAGGGAAACTCTGCATTGTTGCGTTCGTCTTAGTTGTCATTGGATCGGATTATTATCTGCCTTGGGTTGAAGTCCCCAGGTGCGAAGGGTGTGAGATGTATATACGTAATCGACACATGGCTTTGTTTTGTTTTTTTTATTAATATATTTCAACGGTTTGAAATTGTTAATTACTGGTATCACTCGACCTAGATTTGGAAGAGGAGATTATCGTTTCTTTATAGTTCCATTGTTTCCACAGGTTAATTGACCTTCTGACCGTTTCAGTTTTATATTTGTGATAGTGCAAATATCCGTAATGTTTCATTAATGATTGAATTCGTTTTTCAGTTAAAAACATGTTATGATTTATGATGAAGATCTTCGCTTGTACTCCATGTTAAGGTGTAGGCCTTTTCTTGTTTCTAGCTGCTAATGGGATGTCTTTGCGCTTCGTACCTGCAAGTTGTTCGACTCGAACGATTTCAGTGTTACTCTCGTGTAGAGTCGATATATAACTTCGAACCTTCTTTTTTCTGGTAAGGGCTAATTTTGATCATATTGTTCTAAGGGGTCCACAGTAATGAAATTGTTAAAAGTTCGTGTATAATTTATAGACACTAAAGTTTTGATAAATTTTACACAAACTTTTAACATTTTTTTTTTTGGGGGGGGGCCCTTAGAACAGTATAAACTCGTGATTGAGAGTTTTTCCCAAATGTGATCATATTCCCTTTGATTTTCGTGAAGGAAAATGGTCCAGTAGCCAAAGACACTTTGTTCTTGCATCTACCTAACAAATTTCTTAGACTTTTTTTCCCCAGTAGCACACACTAACATTTGGGTTTAATCAGGGTTGGCAATTATTAAATCCAACTGATATAATCAAGTGATTACATCATTGATTTTTTTATTCTTTTAATTTGGAAGCGAACAAATTGAAAAATATGGCTTGGAGGTTAAGAAAAACTTATGCATGATTTTTTATATATATAAAGAATTGCAAGTACATACTTTACGCCAGAACTGGAAACCTAAAAGATAAATCAATAGTAATTCTGTAATAAAATATATTTTTAGGAAAACAAGGATTGATAAAACATGTAACAAATAAAGAAAATAGAAAATAAAAAATCAAATAAATCACTGGTTGTTTATTATTTTTATTAAAAAAAATGTTTAAATCACCAACCCTGGGTTTAATATAGATTACCAAAATCCGCCTCAGTTTGGTCCGTTCTGGATGTAAGTTTTTATTTATCATAAAGTAGATACGAGTCAACCGAATAGTGGATGAGTATTCTAATTTTTTATTTTAAAAAGGGTAAAAGGACACGATCCATTTATATACGTAAGTCGTTCGAACCTGACTTGTATGAATTTGTTACCCTCGACTTCATTAAATGCATAATTGGTGATCGTAAACACATCAGTATTTCCATCTTTACTTTTCATTTGATCTGACAAATTCTGCGCATCAACATGAACTTTGTGGTCGGTGTGGGGATGTTACTCTTCAAACCTTTACTTACTTATTTATTTATTTTTATAAATGTAATTGTATCTACGAATGTATAGCTGTCAAGCTAAGCATTTTGTCGGTTTGGGAGAAGACTAATATTCTGTCAGATTCCTGAGGTAGTGGAAGATAAACACACCTCGTTTTCCCATGAGTTCTGGAATTTTTTTTACGCAGTATCCTACGGACTGAAGGGTGTGGGACGTTATATGGGCATTACATCTGTTTTCTTATTCCGATACGAACGCGCTAGAAAAATGTCTGCTAGATTACATTGGTGCAACGTATATTGAGATGCGAATAGACTGGAAGTTTGCTGTGTGAAGCCTTGGTAGGTTGTCGAGCGCGTGTTTTTAGTGCACATATATTTATTCCCTTGGTCCGTAAATGAATATACTGGTATCATTTCCTGAAATATGGTAGCCTGCTTATTACGGATTTTAGTATATTCTGTTTTAGCGTTTCGTCAGTGCAGATTTTATTGGACTTTCTTTGTAAACCTTAACAACTCTTCAAGATAGCTCAAGGATAAGCGCTGTGTATTTGTATGTTTGGGTGGAAGGTGGCAGCAACCTTGAGAATGGTCTTTGTCGGACCCCTTAGGCTGTATTCCACCTACTCGACACCTCTCTCTCTCTCTCTCTCTCTCTCTCTCTCTCTCTCTCTCTCTCTCTCTCTCTCTCTCCTTCAGATGCGCGGTAACCACGCTGTCATTAATTTAGACATTTATATACTCTTCTCCATGTATCCATTTCTGTCATGGTTTTAAATATGATTCCCGTGATAGTTTTGGCAATCGATATTCAGTGGAATATCTCTTTACTTGTTTACTTGTTTGGTTTTACGTACGGCCCTCCGCAGGGATGATTCCCTCTCTGGCGGGCCCTTTGTACGTTTTCTAAATAAGGTGCTTCTTATTATTTGATAATTGTCTTTTAGTGTTTTCTAGTCAGCATCGTAGCTCCTGCCGAATAGGAGAGTCTTTAGTTCTGTTTTAGATTTGCTTTTTTGTATGATCTTCATTTATTGTATCCCGTGTTCGAGGACGTTTTCCACTGGCATTGGTGTCTTCTTTTGTTTTTTGCAGTATCCACCTGCATCCCTTATTATTCATCTTGCATCTCAACAGCATCGTCTCTTTCCTCTTTATTCTATCGCATTTTAATTTCCTCCCGTTAGTTATATTCGTATGATTTTTTAAGCTCTTTTTGTGCATTTAGCTTCTCGACTTCATCCCAGTTTTCTCTACCAATTCCTTTAATGCCGTTGTTATGATTCTCGCAACCTGTTATTTGTCTCGTCATCTATCTAGAGTTTATCCTTCCCTTTCCCTGCGGCTCGAGTAATTCCCCTGATGGTACCCCTTCTCCCAAGTCCCTGACCCTCTCACCACCACCCGTCAATTTTTCCTTCAGTGGTCCTGAAGGTGAAGCTCCGAATTCCTGAGCGGCTTTTTGTTTATTGTGTGTCTTGCTCCGTCTTAGGCAGAGATTCATTCTCTCTCTTAGAGTGGACTGGTATTCTATCAGATCGCCATATCCTGTACAAGGCTTCATGTTTTGGGGCGTCGTGCTAAGGCTCATTTGTAAGACTTGAAGTTAAGTATATCTTAGTTTAACCAGACCATAAGTTGATTAACAGCTCTCCTAGGGCTGGCCTGAAGGATTAGATATTTTTTCGTGGCTAGGTACCAAGTGGTTACTTAAGTAAGTATATATCTTAGTTTACCCAGACCACTGAGCTGATTGACAGCTCTCCTAGGGTTGGCCCGAAGGAGTAAATATTTTTACGTGGCTAGAAACCTACTGGTTATCTAGCAACGGGACCTACAGCTTATTGTGGGACGCGAACCACATTATAGCTAGAAATCCATTTCTAAACACCAGAAACAAACTCCTCTGATTCCACGTTGGTAGAGCGGGGAGTCGAACTCGGGACCACCGAATCGTTAGGCGAGCACGTAGCCCACTCGTCCAACGAGGAACTGAGACAAGTAAATGGGGAAAGGCTGTTTCCCACACACACAAAGAGAGAGAGAGAGAGAGAGAGAGAGAGAGAGAGAGATTTCAACTTGAGGTCTGCATAGATAGATATCGTATAAAGCAGACACTATACACTACTAAACACCTTCGTTTTCTTGCAGCATATTAGTTTACTTGCTTATCATAACTGCTAAAAAAATAATAGAGAAGAACTCCGTATATGCATATGATTAAGAGCGCTTGTTACATGGTAATCATGATAGTTGTTATGGTTGTGTTGACCCAACTACTGCTGTTGTTGACAGGGGAATGTCTTGTCGTCATGTGATTAACAGAAGAGACCCGTCCTTTTGAAGGTTGCATTGTCGCTCTGCTTATATCCTGAGACTTTCTGTAAGGTGAGCGAGCCATTTATCTTGGCATTTATATTGTTTCTCTTTTTCTCTGGGATGAATAGCAATATTTATACCTTAGAAATAGTATCAAAGGAACCATTTCACGGGGCGACACAGGCTAAGCCCAGAAAAAATGTTTTGCAGCATCCTTTCGGGCCCTAGCTGCAACTCCTTTCATTCCTTGTTCTGTACCTCCATTCATAATCTGTTTCTTCCATCTGACTTTCCACCCTCTCCTAACAATTGATTCATAGATGCGACTGCTTTGAGGTTTTCCTCTCGTTGCATCTTTCGTACCTTTTTTACTGTCAATTTCCATTTCAGCACTGAATGACCTCTGTAGCCCAAGTGCTTGTCATGTATGCCTTAAATTTATAAATGATTATATATAATCAATCAATACAAAAGGTGTTTTGCAAGTATTACTATCAATATAGCACAAAGTGTTTCCCGGGAAACTTTAATCGTTTTGGAGAGGATGTGTCGGTATTGGACACAGGAATAATTGTTCCTGTGCTGTAAGGCGGGCGGAGCTACAACAAATTCCAGTCTATCCGACATTGGAGGCTTGAGTAATTAATGTGCTATTCTTCGTATAAAAAGGTCGATGTTTGTGCCAAGGACAAGTTGTGCCGCAACTTCCAAAACGGGGAAATGAAAGCAAGATTGAAAATATCTGAAACAAAAGGAAGGTTGTCGTCGTTGATTATACATTAATGAGAAGTGCCCGCTGCGTCATATTTGCATTAAACGCCTGCATTGAACGTAATTCATGCATTCTTATGCTGATGTATTATACTACAGTCATACATATGCAACGTATGATGCACGTGTGCTTAATTTACACGGCATAAATTTCAATAAATCGGATATATATCGGAAACCCTAAGCGGAAATCTTAATCACTCTCAGAGTGTATAATGTGGACATTTGGAGTTACAGGATACCCTCAAGAGTCTTCTCAGTTTCGTACTTTTCAGTAGAGAGAGCGGAAAAAAAGTAGCAAAACTGTCAACATGACAATACCTGGAGTTCAACAGATTGGTTAGTCTTTTTTTGAATAATCTTACTATAATGGGCGCAAAGTCTGTTCGTCCGTCTGTCATACAATCACGGCCAAACGGCTGGTCTGATGGGCATGAAACTTGGCAGGGTTATAGTCGGGACCCGTAAGATAGTTCATAACTGGGTTTCATCCTACCTCCCCAACCCCCTCCGAAGGGCGGGTGGGGGTGAGAAGGGATTCCCCGAAACGGAGCTGGTTCTGCCCGTGAAACGAGGCTGGTTATGCCCGTAGACTTTGTTACTTTACGAATTTTCATACATAATTTCTGTATACATATGTAATAATAATAATAATAATAATAATAATAATAATAATATAATAATAATAATAATATACACAAATTAGCTCACTTGGCTAAAATTGACTAGAATGCAGCATGAGGTATGGGGACAGTGGATATTCCTAAATTGGGGCTCTGCTTTAACATATAGTTTATGGTGCATGTGCGCGAGCGTGACTGTGTGAATGAAAAACGCTTTGAAATATGTTTCTCAGTAATGATCCTGTTATAATAGGGATTTCTAATCTATTTTTTTTAAATGATCAAAATGATAATAATTAGATTAATATTTTATACACCGACTGAGTTTTGGGCGTACCAGAAATTTCGTGTTAGTTATATTTCAAACTATACACACACACACACACACACACACACACACACACACACACACATATATATATATATATATATATATATATATATATAATATATATATATATTAGTATATATTATATACTTATATATATGAATTTTTTATCATATCACCGTAATTTATATACACTCATTAAGATATAAATGCCTTTCACTTTCAGTATATATATATATATATATATATATATATATATATATATATATATACATACATACATATATATGAAAACGCTCTCACCCGCGTGTATGTGTATGCTTATTTTGATGTGCGTGAGTAGGTATACGTATATAGGGGTGGATTTTTCTCGCTTGCCCAAGCAGAACACTTGTTCCTACTGTGAATCTCAAGGTTATTCGTAGCACGGTGTTGCTATGTACTTTTTTTTTATTTGGATTTCTGAATGTTTCATTCACATTCGACAATAATTACGCAGGTCTTCTTTCCCCTCTGTGATCATGATAGTAGGGGATTTTGATTTGTTGAGAAAGGTTACAAATGTGACGAAATAAATAAATAATAAATAAAAGTCCGAGATGACTACATATGGAAGTATAAGCGAAAAACAGCAATTACTCTTGGCGATTTTATTGATCAATTCACCACTACTGTATTTCAAAATGTATTTTTACGATAGGAGTATGAATCGTGTAGTATTTTCACCATATAAACGTTCCATTACATTGTTGCGTTTTTGGTCATTCTTCGTAGCGTCAGGTTGAGACTCGTAAATGGATCACGCAGTCCAAATCACTTCTCTTTGAGTAGGGTTGGCGAGTAGGCGTAAAAATCTTACGGTAAGTATTTTAAAAATGGGGATTACTATATCTTTTCTTCAGGGTGCCAGAAAGGCAGGAACTTTGTAGGGTTAGGAGATGTGAGGAAACGTAGCATGATTACTTATTATTTATTGACTCTAAAATTCATATATGGTCGTCATAATCACTCATATACGAGAAAAATATTTTTTTTCCGCCGCCAACACAAAAATGAAAGGGCCTTCTGAAGGCAGCTGCTGGAGTACCTTTCTTCGTCTGATGTCGTGGGATATTGATGATTGGTGTTCTCTCTCTCTCTCTCTCTCTCTCTCTCTCTCTCTCTCTCTCTCTCTCTCTCAGAAGAAGAAGAAGAAGACCTAACGTATATCCTCCAAAAGAAGAATGAAGCTGCTCTCCATTAATGGTTTAAAGATCCGTGAATTTCTCTTATTATTCATTGTTTGTATAAACGAAAGCAATAAAAAAGAAGAGAGAAATTGCAAGCCTAACAATTAAAAGCCATAATAGAGTTATCCACATGAAGGATTGACTGTGGCATATGACAGTCCATCTAATTGTTATAATAATAATGAATAAACCTCAGACTCTCTGGGACTGGTGAAAGGATTTAAGAAAGAGAGAGAGAGAGAGAGAGAGAGAGAGAGAGACATTTGACTCTTTGTCGTCTCCAATTACTCTAGCGAAGATTACTGAGAGAGAGAGAGAGAGAGAGAGAAGAGAGAGAGAGAGAAAGGTTTCCCTTTTATATATTGCCGTCTATTGCTTTCATTTGTTACCGAAGCGTATAGATGTGTTGTGAATTAGAAAGTGAATGACAGTTGTACTACCTGGTTTTGTGCCGCCAGTTATAATAGACACACACACACACACAATCATTGTACCTGGTTAGCCATCATCACGTGGTTTAGTCTCGACATATTGAGAGCAGTGACTCGATTCGAGACGTGGATGGAACAGAGACTATCTAATGGCGCTTAGGTATTGAATGAGAAAACATCCTTTAATGATGAGATGATTCTGGAGGAAATGAAGGCTGATTTTGCAAGATTTATTCCATCATGATTTTTACCGGAAGCAACGCTGATGCGAGCAACTTGTTCCGTGAACAAGACGTGATGCGACCTCCAGCTTACTCGGAACGTGTGCAAGATTTCTCTCTTAGGGTATAAGTTTAAACATTATATTGCTAAATTAACGTGGAGCTGTCTTCGTAATCAATACTCATACTTATACTCTGTTTTTTTCCATCTGTCCACCCGCCTGTGGTGTTTGCGTATGGTAACACTGCGTCCCGAGCTTTAGATAGCTACGCTATGTGTAAGTTTTAGGCAAATAAAAGGATATCTTGGTGTACATTTGCAACTGAAAAATGTTTTAATAATTTGCTGTATGCGAATTACACCGTTAATATTCGAAATAGGATATTGTTATTATTGTTGAATGTAAGCTGATTGTAACTATCTAAAGCCCGGGACACAGTGTTACCATACGCACACACCACGGGCAGGTGGACAGATAGAAAAAAAACCGAGTATAGTGCTACTCATACTAACAACAGGGATCAAATAAAAAGGACACAAATTGAACACGGTCATATAGTCTTAGTTAAAAGTGGAAACACAAAATAATCGAACAGAAACAAAGCCTAAATTCAGTACACCGAATAAATTAAAACGTGCTAAAATCTAAGGTCAAATAGAACCTTGTTTCACCAACGAAATTTAAAATAAATGCGCTATATTTTATTATAAACTAGTTTTCTGTACTGTTAACATGCATATTAGTTATTTTATACACTTTCATTCTAATAAATAAATCATAAATATCCTATCCTAAAATTCCTGTCTTTAACTCGTTGCAAAACACCTTTTTCAGACCTTTTTAGTCTCTGCCATATACCTTTCCTACACCCCCTCAACAACAACAACAAAATAGTTTGTTGTTTTGCTCCCCGAGTAAGCGAAAATTGTATGGAAATCGTGAAATCCAGTGAAAACAACGACGGGGATAATGCAAATGAAGAACGACGAGCTAATTATGTTGTCCGTCAAAAACTCCAAGAGGGTAGTTCTTGTAAAACCTTCCAATTGAAAGCACAGTTGCTCGCTCTTGAATTTAATTCCAGCCTGGTCTTGAGCTTTCTCCCTCGTTCCATTTTTACCGCATCCTCTGTTTCTCTCTCTGAGCTTGGAATGAAGAGGTGCGGGGCACAAAGTAACGAAGAAAAGCCGAAGTCAATAGACTCACGAAATTGAGGACGCATGACGCTTTCGGGACAAAGTTCACGTTGGCTTCATCAAGGTATATAGCTTGGGCTTCATGATGTCAATTCCTGTCGTCCTGAGCTCGGCATGGAAAGAGAGATGATGATGAGAGTACAAAGCAATAACGAGAGAAGAAAATAATAATAGCCCTGATACCGGACGCACGTGGTGTCATCTTCGCTGAGTATCGCAAGCCAGAGAGAGTAAGGAGTTTAATGGCTAATTGGTGCATTTGTCAGAGCGGGGACCCTCCGTCACTCTGGTTCGGATGATGATGATGATGATGCCGTTCACCCGAGTCACGTTCGAGGATGACTTTCTCTTCCGAAGAAGAAATCAAATCATTTCGGAATGCCATAATGCTGCCTTTGCTTCTCACGACGTGATCATTATTGTGGGGGGGAGGGGAGGCCGGATTGAAAAACACAGGCATGTTCTGACAGAATATTTGTAAATCCCCCCCCCCCCCCCCCCCCCCCCCCGTAGAGGGACGGGGAAGTATTGTCATCAGTGCACCGCACGTGGTGCGCTGTAGATATTGCTTAAAGGTATTGGCAGCTCCCCGTCTATGACCCCTGTCCGCAACTACTACTTTCATTCCTTTTACTGTACCTCCGTTCATATTTCGTAGTGCAAATGATTTGAGGTTTTCTTCAAGTTACACTTTTCAAACCCTCGTTCTGTCAAGTTCCTTGTCGGCGATGAATGACCACATATGTCCCAGCGCTTGCCCTTTGGCGTAAATCCTATATTCCATCTATTTATTTGGGATTACCATATGCCTTTATCTCTTAATGTCTTCCAGTTTTGCCCCATAGTTCTCGTCCGGTGTGAATTTTATGTTGGGAAAATGACTGAGGTGCCAGTTTGAAAAGGGTGTCAGTTGGCCTTTATTCTCTGAGTCATTTACCCAATACTATAAGCAGCGTTGTTTGTACGTTTAAAGCCGCACTGCAGAGAATCTGAAGGCGATAGAGCTGCCCAATTCATTTGACAGTTCTTTCGAAAGTCCAGACCTCCTGGTGCCCCTCTTCTTTCATCTTTGGCGACCCGATGTAGAAGGAGCCATTGTGCGTATCTGTCGAGAGGCGCTAAGACCCAATATTAAGGTATATTTCATTTGAAGGCTCAGTCGTCCTGTCATTTAGAGGTGTCCGTTCTGGAGTGACATCGCCAATTACTCTCATGAAATAATGACAACGAAGAGAGCGGGATGTTTTATGGGGCTGGATACACCTTCATTACCGGAGTTGGCGTGAACTGAAAATATAATTTAGGACATTATTCATAAATAAATAAATAAACCTTAAATTGGGCATGGTTAACATTTATTTTGAATTGATGTAACGTTGATCATTGAAAAATAATGAGAACGATAGAAATGAATCTAAAACAGGAAAACTGTGAATGGGATTTGTTTACAACATGGAGGGAAAGTTTTACGTTAAACAGTAAGATAATACCAAGTGTTTCTTACAATGACGCAAGTGCATTAGTTGTCAATTTGTTTTGTTACTTCAATAAAGTCAAGAGGTGTTGAGGTAATGAGCAGGTTATATATATATATATATATATATATATATATATATATATATATATATATATATATATATATTGTTGAAATTATAGCAAGAAAAATTAAACCCTCCATCGCCTCAAAGCTGACTTCATATTTTCGCCTTCATGGCGTAGCTGCTTTGAAAAAAGCAAAAATTACGACGATTAAGTATTGTATGATCTATTTTTATTCCAGTTTATTTATGTAGTATATAACCATCTTGAAATGTTGGGTCATTTTCTCCTCTTTTAATTTTTCCGGCATCTTGAACATTCCTTAACACTGGGATATACAGCCCCTCCCCCCCCCTCCTTAAGATAGCTGAGAGGGCGTCTTTTTTTTTCCTTTTTTTTCTTTTTGTAATCTCATTTTTTCTTCCCACACGATGGCTGGGCTGTCTTCCACATCTGTACTCATAATTAATTTCCCCCTCCGGCTGCATCGAGAAAGCCTACTAGTACTACTACTACTACTGCTACATAGGTGGCTGGCAGCAGCATCCGAAGGAGAGAAGCCACTCTGGCTGTTGTGTGTGCCGGGCCTGATAAATGTGGGTCACGTAGTATCTCTTTTTCTTACCAGTCAGCCAGGGAGGTGGAAGTGCCTTCGTCCGTTTCTTGCTGCTTACCGGATAGAGAGAGAGAACAAAAAATTACCTATGAGAGAGAGAGAGAGAGTATGTTTGTGTAGGTATGTTTCTGTCAAAACTTAAAAGTTTTTCTTTATCCGTACCACCTGTGGATGACTTCTTGAAATCAAAGGGAATATTTGCTGTTTGAGACGGAGGTTCTTGGAAATGACATTAAAAAAAAATGAATTAAAATATAATAAATCTTGAAATAAAATATAATAAATCTTGAAGTTCCCTGACACACGGTCTTCAAGAAGGTCTCCCATCATACGAACTCGTCGCTGAAGGAAACGGAATCATATGATTGGAAAATGTGGTCGTTAAGCATCGAAGGGTGACCTCTTTGTGGAATTTGACTTGATAGTATATATATATATATATATATGATATATATATCTATATATATATATATATATATATATTATTCGAGCTACAAATGTCCTTTAATATCTAATTCTGAGGTAGAGCGAATTAGATATAAAAAGACATTTGCAGCTCGAATAAATTATTATGAATCACGGTGATGTGATAATTATTCATATATATATATATATATATATATATATCTATATATATATTTATAATATATATATATATATATATATAAACCTATAATGGACTATTGTGCATCATAAAAGAGGTGGGGCTGAAAGGCTATGAGAAACGTTAGACCGAAATTGGAGAGAAAACTTTCAAGTAAACTAACAAGACGCGATCCGGCCTACAGCTTACTCGGGGCCCGTGCAAGATTATCCCCTCACGCAAAAGATGTAAAAATTATATTCCTGACTTTTAATGTAAATTAAAACGTGTTAAAATCTACGATCAAATAAAGCGTTGTTTCAGCAACATTAATGAAATAAATACGCCATTTTTTTATTTGAAGTCATTTTTCTGTATTCTTCAATATGCGCGTTACTTATTTTTTACATTTCCATTTTGATAAATAGATCATAAATATCCTATCCAAAAATTCCCGTTTCTTTAACTCGACGCGAAACAACTTTTTCAGACCTTTTCACTCTCTTCAATGGACCTTTCCTACTCCCCGCAACAGCAACAACAACAACAAAGTGGTTTGTAGGCTTACTCCCCGAGTAAACTAAAAATGCTCGAAATTCATAGCCGAAAAGATCCAGGGGAGGAATAGGGTAACATAAGCAGAGACGATAGCAGTGTGAAAAAGTTGCTCGAGCCTACCGCAAGGATGTGTTCCAGTAACCACAAGTATTTAAGGGTCTCTCGTTGTGTCACATTGAACTCCGGGGGAAAAAAAATGAAGGTGGAAAGTGAAGGACCTTCCTTTCAGTCGGTGTGAGAAGAGACGAGTCGTTTTCCCATCTTTGCATCATTTCGGTTTTAGGAAAGTGAAAAAAAAAAGGAGTTTGTTTGCCCCATACGTAGATATTAGCTTCCACTTGTAACGGAATACATGTGTACGTATAAATATGAGTGTATCTTCACACAGCCCCAAATAAGCGTTACACATCCTCCGTACGTATGTACACGTGTACTCATTGCGTGTAGGACAAGTACACAGTTATAAATTATATATTTAATATATATGTAATGATTTATTCATAAGAATGATAATGTAAAAAATAAATAATATGGATGGTAAACAGCACAGAAACATTATTTCTAATAAGATATAGCGTATGTATTTTAATTTCCGTTGGTGAAACGAGGCTCTGTTTGACCGTAGGTTTTAGCCTGCGCCACGAGTAAGCTTAAGGTCGGATCGCGCCTTGTTCACTTCCACACTCCATTTACAAGCAAAACTTACGTGAGTAACTGGATTACTCTAATCACATCTACTTTGTACTATTGTCATTTCCTCACATTCATATACTTGTGTGTGTGTGTGTGTATATATATATATATATATAATATATATATATATCTATATATATATCTATTATATATAATATATAGATATACTTATCATATATTAGTATATAAGAGCTCGGTATATAATGACTTTTGTCAATTGCATGCATCAATACTAACCAGTCCGTAGGGAAACTTGTACCTACCCGTTCACCTCTATAAAACAGAGCCCCTCAGGATTGCGAGAAACCAACGACAGTGAAACTCTGTGTTTTGTTCTGCTCAGTAGCGTTTCACTAATAAAAACAGAAATGAGGTTTCGAATGAACTATAAAGGCTCTAGTTTGAGTGTGTTATAATAATGCTGTGTATGAGATGGAAAAGTAGCATAGTTTGTGTTTGAATCCGAGAAAATTAGAATAGTATAAAGTAGTTGTAATTAGAGTAATCCAATGTTACATAAGTTTTGCGTGTAAAATGAAATGTGAAAGTGAACAAGGCATGATTCGACCTTAAGCTTAATGCGAAAATTAAGATAAATTCGCTCTATCTTATTAGAAATAATTTTTTTGAGCTGTGTAACATGCACGTTATTTATTTTTAACATTTTCATTCGAATAACTGAATCATAAATATCCTATCATAAAATTCCTCTACGTGAAACACCTATTTTAGACCTTTTTTTAGGGCTTTTCCATAGGGATTTCCTACCCCCCGCCATAACAACAACAACAAAGCAGTTTGTAGGCTTACTCCCCGAGTAAGCGAGAAGTGGATGATAGATGCATAGTGCTATGAATTGTGTTGGTTGTGAGGTGGAAGGCTTGAAAAGTGACATTGCAAGAGAAGCTTCTTAATGAACTTCGAAATAAAGACATAAACAGAACGACGGAGTGAGGCCAGAACCCGTAAGTGATGGGAAAGTTACATATGTGTCTGCTGCTAATATGTATGTATGTATGTTTGTGTGTACGACAGAAGAGTTCAAAAGGCATGTATAGAAAGACCAACGTTCGTTCGTTCGTGATGCTCACAAAGATCACGAACATTGCCTCATTTAAAGTCATTCTTCTGTGTGATGAGTCGTTGCAATGGTTGCAGTGATTAAGTCTTGATTTGGTTGTGTGTGTGAGGTGAAGGTGGGGGGGGGGGAGGGTGTTGCTTATTTCCATCGAAGTTGTGCCATCCGGTAAAGAGCCGCCTGTATTGGAACTCCTGATGATGCCGAGTTAACGAGTTATTGGATTGGTATCCAAACCCAATCACGATTTGCTCGTCACAACAATGCTTTCAGGAGGCCGCCATCCACTCGGTGGTCCAGATTGGTTTGCCGTTTCGAATCGGCATTATTGATGCTACTTGAGCAAGGAGCTCTTTCATTAACATTCAGTCCAAATTGGTTCCTTTCCCAATCGCATTCGTGCGGTGGTAGTCCATTCACGAAGACCAGACCAGCTCGGGGTTAAATTACGGGTGGCCCCGACTTACACAAGTTCATTTATTGAGCGGAGAGCTGATGTTGCGTGATGTATGGAAGTTGAACTGCCTAAGCCCCGTTGTGTGCTACGTACCCCTGGGGCAATTTTGTGTTATGGTTTCTCTGATGGTTCCTTGTGGCGAGTATAACCCATATCGCGAACGTGAGTTGAAGGCAACTATACCTCGTGGGCATCGCATTTCCCAGAGAACGACTTACCCGTATTTCATTCTGTATTGCACACTTTTCTGTGCTGATTCGTTTCTTGTTGTGGTTTATGGCGAATCGGTATTAGATTAGAAGGCGGAAGCTTTGCTGTGCGTTCATGATAGTATTTTTGCGTGAGAGCGCTCGCTTTGTGTTCGTTTGTGTGTGTGCGGGGGGGTGGGGGGGGGGGTGGGCGGGGGGGAGTTTATTTGTTGGGGGAGTGTATGAGAGATAAAGAGAGGGAATGAAAAAGTTATTTTTGTCCATGTACACGTACAATTCCTTCATTTTCAGTATTTACTTTGATCTAAGTTGAGTTGAATATAAAACTTAGGTCAAAGGCCAAGCACAGGGACCAATGAGGTCATTCAGCGCTGAAATGGAAATTGACAGTCAAATGCTTGTGGAAGGTGTAACAGGAGGAAAATCTCAAAGCAGTTGTACTATGAAACAATTGTCAGGAGAGGGTGGAAAGTAAGATGAAGCAAGAGAATATAAAAGGAGGTACAGTAAAAGGAACGAAAGGGGTTGCAGCTAGGGGCCGAAGGCACGCTGCAAAGAACCTTAAGTAATGCCTACAGTGCACTGCTTGAGGTCCACTGACGGAACTACCCCCTCCTGCGGGGACTTGGATGTAAGTGATCCACGCCACTCCCGTTTTTCTTAGAACCGACTCCTTCACCTGCAGTTTACTTGAAGCCTGTTGTAATGAACGAACTGTCATATGTACATAGTATCAAGGAGCGCCTCAGCGGCGTGGTTGGTATGGTATTAGCGTCCCACCTCGGCGGTCGTGGGTTCGATTCTCGGCCATTCCATTGAGGAGTGAGAGATGTGTATTTCTGGTGATAGAAGTTCACTCTCGACGTGGTTCGGAAGTCACGTGAAAGCCGTTGGTCCCGTTGCTGAATAACCACTGGTTCCATGCAACGTAAAAGAACCATGCAAACAAACAAACATAGTATCAAGGTTTCATTTGATTGATTCTTGTAACTGATTCAGTATGAATGAACAAACACTTCCCCTAAGGCCCTGTCACTTTGACCTCGTTGTTTCAAGTTTCTTTGACTGTGAGACGCGTCCTCTTGTGAGAAGTGTCATCTTCATCTTCATTTTCATGAGGGGTGTTTCATCCTTTATTTTTGTAGAATTCAATTTCATTGCTTTGAAAACTAGCTTCTTTGTAGCCAGGTGTGGGTCGCAACAATTTTTTTCAACAAAGTTTTTGTCTGTTTTTGTCTTTGCCATACTTAGTTCGCTCCGAATTTCATCATTGGGAGATTTTCTTTGTAAATAGACTTAGGGCGCTAACTTTGCTTTTTCAATACTTACGTTTTCTTGCGATATGCTTTCACTTCACGTTGTATTGTCATCATAAAGTATTGTGGGGGTAAAAGACGATGATTTAAGTCCTCAAAGCTGGACCCAAATGGTTTCATCCATCAGTCTTTTATAGATTGATCTACGCGTGGTATGTTGACTTCTGATGTGATATAGCATCTTATTGCATTGTAACTCTTACGTAGCGCATACAACAACGTTTGCGAGGCTCTCAGAGTGAAAGTTGCATAAAGACAAAGTAAACTGCGTTCCCACGCTCGTGCAGTGGTGGTCGTTGACGGCAGAAAAATTCGATCGAATTCATCCAGCCCAGTTAATAGAAATCCAAGCAGCTCCGTTCAATTACATTCTTCTAGTAGGACACCTCAAGCGGTTGAGGTCATGACGTGCAGTGGGTATTATCTTGGGTATAGCGATGGATTTATTTAAGGACTTGGGTAATGAATTACATATTTCAACTTCGATGATTTTGGGCTTTAAATATGTCGAAGTGAGAAGGAATGTTTAATATGGGTGGTAATTGACTTGAGTATATCTTAAATGATATAGAGAATGCAAGTATTATTTTTGTGGGTGAATAGCGTAGCAACTCCTGGGGGTCTACCGGACTGAGATGTGAAAAATGCTATTTTTTTTGTTTTAGATTTATTTTGGTGCTTTAGAGATGAGATTTTGATTGTTATAAGGTCCAAATTTGCCGTTTACAGGGACTAGAAATACTCGATTGCGCTTATGATAGTTTGTTTTTTCTTTTATGAAGTCGAATATATTGTTAGAAAGGGGAAAACGTGTCTGGTTCACCCTCAGAGGATAAGGTGGTGGATGTAATGTCTTTTTTTTAATCTACCTACCTGCTGTATTTTTGTTTTCATTTTTTTTATTTTATTTTATTTTTTGCGTGTACGTAAAAAAATAAGTGTCTTGGGTGTTGCCCTAACTTCCCAGAGGTGAACTTTGGGCACTGAGAATATAAAGGACGTAAGATGAGGAACATCTCAACTCGCATACTTGTTCTCTATAAAACCAGAAAATGAAGCGCAAACGATGGCACAAACATACGCCATATGTACAAACCTTAAAAAAAAAATGTCTAAAATAATTTCCCTGTCCGCTTGTCTCACAGATTGGAGAGATATATTCATTGCGCAGGATTTCTCCAGCCTTTACATGAACGCACTTAACGACGTCCGAATCAAGCTGTTAGCGACGAACAGAGCTTATTTTCATCAAGAGAATTTCTCTCTCCTTTGTTGGTCGAACACCGCTTGAACAGCCATGAATGAACTGCGGTTGAGAACGCGTCTCGTCGAAGACCCAACTGGCCACAAACATCCATTCTCTGCTTCTCTCCTCCTGGGTTCGTCGTCATGTCTCAGCTGACCACGAGAATGGAGTTAGACAAGCCGCCTCCCCCCCCCCCCCCCCCCCTCCTCCCCCCCCCCCCCCCCCTCTCTCTCTCTCTCTCTCTCCCTCTCTCTCTCTCGGCATGACTTCTCGAGATTGGGTTCGTTCAATGAAGTTAGACAAGGCCTCTCTATTTACGTTGAACGAAAACCAGACAAGAAATAATGGATGGAAACTAGAACTGAAGAGATACAACACATCCCACTGTGGGAACTTCTTCACATACAAGACATGTGACACATGGAATAAACTGCCACCAGAAGTTGTAAACAGCAATAGTGTGGAAGAGTTTAAAAGAAAGCTAGACAAATTCATTAGGAGGACACTGCGAATGAACAATAAAACCTGGTCCTACAGATAAGTGAGCACATGATGTCTCCTCGGATGGACTAACAAGTCTTTGAGACATCCTAATCCTTGTAACTCTCTCTCTCTCTCTCTCTAGGCATGACTTCTCGAGCTTGGGTTCATTTTCTCTGAGGTTTACCTCAAGATAGGGAAAGTTTTATAGGATTAGACGCTGGCTCACTAAATAAAAAGAAGTGGATGTAGGTTGAAGTCTTTTTATTTTTCTTTCTTTCTGTTTACATTTATTTAATTGACTTACTCAGGTCTGCCTCTCTCATATTCATGTTGTTTTGGTAAAACGAAGCTACTTTTGTCGGCGGTTTAAAGCTGAACAGTTAGTGACTTTTTACTGTACCTCCTTTCATATTCTCTTTCCTCCATCTTACTTTCCATCATCTCCTAATAATTGCCTTGTAGTGCAACTGCTTTGAGGTTTTCCTCCTTTCAAACCTTTTACTTTAAATTTCCCTTTCAGCTCTGAATGACCTGGTTGTGACAGTATAGAATGGAAAAACCAGCCGGGCATATTTACTGGTATTGATGTAGGATGTGTGCAACAAAAAATATAATCCGGTCTTATTTTTTTATTGTTTTTTTAGCTTGTGAACTTTAATCCTGGGTTTCCGTAACCTCCTGCAGTTTATACTGAATGACCTAAGAATTATTTTCCCATGTCCAACCGTGTGTTATTATTAGCTCAACAGAAGTACGCTGCTCGCTATCAAACATCTAGAAGTTGCAGATGACAAGTTAATTCTATCTAATATATATCTATATATATATATATATATATATATATATATATATATATATATATATATCATATATATAAATATATATATATATATATATATATATAATAATAAATATATATTATATATATATATATATATATATATATATATACATACAAACTACTAAGGCGAGTGAAAACCGGGACTTGGAACAAGTACTTTCGTAGTCTCTTGAAAATGAAGAATAAACTACGGAAGTACTTTTTCAAAGTCCTGGTTTTCACTCACCTTCTTACCTGGATTTTATATTTCAGCACGCGTTTATTCGTGCTACATTGGGTATATACCTATATATATATATATATATATATATATATATATATATATATATATATATATATATATATATATATCTTGCAATTCCACAATGGTCCCGTGGGTGAAGTATATAAGAGATCCTCACGTGAAAATAAAAGGAGGTACCAAGACTTTCAACTTTTATTCAAAGTCATCTTGGAATAAAAGTTGAAAGTCTTCGTACCACCTCCTTTCATTTTCACGGGAGGATCTCTATATATATATATATATATATATATATATATATATAGTATATATATTATATATATATATATATGTGTGTGTGTGTGTGAATTTTTAGTAACATTGCCTTATATTCATTTGATCTAATGTATGTTTGCTTTTTTCAGGTTCAGTGGACTAACTACAATCAAACTTGATCTGTGCGTGTTATTATTATAATTAACCAATAAGTGATGAAGTAAAATATTAAAAGAACATGGCTCTGAAACGATGGCCAGTGTGATGATGATAACTCAGTGGCTCAAGTAACGAAAAATAACATGACAGGTGCACTAAGATGGCCAGCGGCGTAATGTCGCTCAAAATCAGAGGAGGACTTATGCTAACCTCTCGTTTGCCTTTTGTTTTTGACCTTGTATAATGGCCCGTTGCTAATCGGATCAAATGTCCAGTCGCCACCATGATTATGGGAGCGCTAACTTACAGCTGGATCGGGCTGTCGGCGGCAGCGCCTCTGATCTTCCTCATGTGCGCTTGGGTGTTGGGCGTCTTCATCTCCTACAGGAGGCACTGGCGGTCCGTCGACCTGTTCCTGCTGGCGGTGTTCGTCCAGGAACTCCTCATGGCCCTGCAGGTCTTCGCCTACGCCCTCCTCAGCCTCATGAGGCCTGAGTCGTCGGCGGCCTGCGGCACCTTCATCTGGAGCCTCAGCTCCACCAGGACTCTGCAGGCGGCCACCGTGGCGTCCCTGCTGGTGGACCGGGCCCTCACGAGCCAGTGGCCCTACAAGTATCGGTTCAGCGTCCGGCGGCACCAGATCCGGTATCACCTGGCTGTGTTGGCCATCATCGCCGCCCTGGTGGGCGTGGCGGCTATCCTGGCCCCGAAGACGGGCACCCCGGAAAAGTTCGAGAAGTGCAGCTTCCTGCCCCACATCCTGCACGAGCGCCTCTCCATCTTCATCCTGAGCATCTACGGCATCCTGGTCGTGGTCGGGGGCGTCAGCGCGGGCGTCGTGCAGGCGGGACGCGGGTGCTGGGAACCGTCGCCCGCCCATTCGGATATCGCGCCCATCACCACCACCGGTTCCTCCTCGGCTTCGTCGTCCAGCGCCGCTCGACCCGGAACGTCGCTCCACGCGGCCGCCTCGTCTGCCTCGACAACTTCGTCCAACTCTTCATCCGTCCACGGGGGCGTGCACAGTGCCATGCAACCAGCTTCCTCTACCTCGGATCTGCTCCCTCCGCCGCCTCCTCACCGGCCTCCGCCCGCTCTCCCCGCCAGAGGGCAGAAGGGCATGGCCGTGAAGCGAAACAGCAACTTGGCGCGTACGCCGGCTTCGGACTTCCGCTGGGGAACTACGGTAGCTGTGGCGACTCTCTGCTTCATCGTCAATCACTTCCCCTACATGGTGAGTGGAAACAGCAGCTGTTATACGTCGTCATTGCCTGATTGACTTTGTTTTATTGATATTTTCGTGGCTCCCTTTCAGACATTGTGATTTTCTTCTTGTCTTCTTTGCAGAAACAAACGAAGGCATAAAAATAAGACGTAAAAATGATCAGTATTCAGAGTTGTATTTCCAGTTTCAGATTTCGTTCTTACAGGCTTTTTCATTACGATTAGTTAATAGCAATTGTTGGTCGTATTCGATCAATACATTTTTTTTTTTTTTTTTTTAGATGGGCAACGTTTTCTGTAACGCATTATTTTGTCGTCTCTTGTTACAAGTTTTCTGTCACTTTAGGGAATTCTGCGCTTTAAAAAAATAACCAAGGAAAACTATATATTTTTCGCTTATTCGAGGAGTAAGCCTACAAACTACCATGTTGTTGTTGTTGGGGAAGGGCGGGCGGTAGGAAAGCCCAATGGAAAAGCCTAAAAAGGTCTGAAAAGGTGTTTCGCGTTGAGTTAAAGATACAGGAATTTTAGGATAGGATATTTATGATTTATATATTAGAATGAAACTGTTAAAGAAATCGTGTGCGTGTTAAACTGTATAGAACAATTATTTCTAATAAAATGTAGCGTATTTATTTCAATTTTCGTTGGTGAAACCAGGTTCATATTGACTGCAGATTTTAGCATTCGCTCCGAGTAAGTTGGAGGCCAGATCACTTTTTTTTCTCCCTAAGAAAAAGAATGTCTAACATCGGTAGACCCGATGACTGGAACTGTTGCAAGGAAATGTTTGAAGAGGAAAAATTTGCATAACTGGTAGGTTCTTGAGAAATGAGATGGCTGAAGACAAGTTCCGCTTGTACTGATGCAATAACCAGTCTGTTTCGACAGTAGCTCACTAATGCTGGCAAAAAATTAGCAAGCATTTTGATCTTTCATATTGATAGCTTCGTGATCACACCCCGTAGGGGGTAGTGCCGTCAGTGCATCTCATGTGCGGGGTACTGTAGGCGTTACATAAGGTTCTTTGCAGCGTCCCTACGTCCACCTAGCTGCACCCCCTTTCGTTCCTTTTACTGTACCTCCGTTCATATTCTCTTTCCTCCATATATATATATATATATATATATATATATATATATATATTATTATATATATTATCATATATATATATATAGGACTTCTAGATGGGCATTACTGCGGTTCATAGATTTGGAAATATAACGAAAGATGGCTACACTAGATGGGGCCTTCGAATAAAAAAAAAACTTGAATTTTCTTGCATTTAATATTTTGTACTATATATAATAAAAGAATTAAAAATACACTTCTGTAGGCAATCATATCTTACTGACTTGGCCTTTGTCGACACCAAGATTTATTCACTTGTTTTCCTGGCTCCTCCCGCCACGTTTTTTTTTCAGTTTGTTTTCGCATTTTGATATTTATTCCGATCTTTCTCATATTTCTATCTGTCTCCTTCTACCGTTTTTTCAGTCTCCCTTCTTTTTTACATTTCGTAAGGCTTGAATCTTTGAAAGGCGCGTGAAGCAGTAGTTAGAGGAAACCAGATTTATCTCCCTTTCACCACTTCAGTTCCCTTAGGTGTATAGTCTCTTCGTTTCGTATCTTCCTCCGTTCCCTTCCCTTCTCCTCTGAGAAGTCTCCTTGTCCAATTTACTGTCTCAGCAATGCACCTCCTTGGGAGGGGATAATGGTCTGTGAACTCTGTTGTGAGAACCCTGTCGGCAAAACGACTGGCTTGAGACCCGTGTAGTACACGTCTTGTTCCAGGTCCTAGCCAATCAACGGGACTTTTTCTCTCATTATGTATTCTGGTTTACGCGGCATGATGAGCATTCCCAAGCAAGTGGCTTATACCTTTAGCTATTGGTGAATACTCTCTCTCTCTCTCTCTCTCTCTCTCTCTCTCTCTCTCTCTCTCTCTCTCTCATTAGAATCATTCAAATGAGCAGAACTTGGAGACTTCAAAACAGCCGAATTCTAGAATTCGTCGGAATTGCACCATATTTCGCTACGATGCAAAATGTCAAGTATTTATAATTGCCAAATACCATTTCCGATCCTGGCAACATTACGATATGAAATAACAGTTATAAGATACCGAAGCCCTCCGAATAGTTTAGCAGGGAACCAATTGAGGCGATTTATGAGAGAATTAGAATAAGTTGGGAGACAGCTTTTATTTTCGTTGGCCTTGTTATCGAACTTAAGGCGAAACATCCACTCAAGTTAGTGTCAAAACAATAGTCATACTTAGTGTTGTTGCTTACACACCTACATGGATTGAATTAAATATACAATTTAGGCCAAAGGCCAAGCACTGGGACCTATGAGATCATTCAGCGCTGAAATGGAATCAGAGTAAACATTCAGCGCTGAAATGGAAACTGAGAGCAAAAGGTCTGAAAGGTGTAGCAGGAGGAAAACCTCAAAGCAGTTGCACTATGAATCAAGTGTTAGATGGAATAAAGAGAATATGGAAGGAGGTACAGTAAAAGAAACGAAAGTGGTTGCGGCTAGGGGCCGTAGGCAGGCTGCCAAGAACTTTAAGTAATGCCTACAGTGCATCGCATAAGGTCCACCGACGGCACTACCTTCCCTACGGGGGTCTACATGGATTCAAAAAACTCGTAGGAACGTTGCTAGTGAACCTGAGATTGGAGTCGCTGAAACTAACTAGCAACAACGTTGTAATGAAGACACCCATTGAAACCGGAAACTTTTGCCCTTCAGCTCCCCTACTATCCTGTAACAAGTGTCAGATTCTCTCTCTACTTAAACTCATAAACCAAGCCAAGATCACCGTTACATCACATCATCTTTCACACTCACGTCCTCTAGACTATGGAGTTATCTGCCTCGCTGTATTTCAACCGTTACAAATCAGCCCTTACACCTATTCAAGCATGAGTTAGACAAGTTCGTGAGTATCCTATCAGGTAACCAAAAGGCATTACGTACTACATATCACATCAGCTACCCTGAAACATGGCACATATCTTACTCGATCTGGCTCCTTGTATTTTAATCCAGGAGTCAGCGCATCCAGTAATTGCCATTTGTAATATTATTACAAACAGAGGAGGGTGATGTGAAATACAACGCTGCGTTAGCTTTTACAATATTTTCTATGTATGAATTAGTAGTAAGTTGGTGCTTATCAATGTTTTTGCGATTTGAGTAGCTTGTCTTATGATTTTTAAAATTTGTTACCCATCCAATTTTTGTTTATGTTAATTATAAAACCTTACCTAAGACGAAATGAATTAAGCCTGCAATCACGGTATGCCCACTTACATAAATTAACTTATTTTTCATTCTTTAAATTGCCTTGGCATTTTTCAGTGTAATTTTTTACTCTCATTAGAGTTTGATTTGTTCGTAAATGTCACTTCTTTGGTCAGCTGAGGTACTATAGTGATTGAGAAAAGGGTATGAGGCTCGCAGCCTCACCAAAAGAGACTTGCTGAGCACCACAAGACTGTATTACCTTGGGCTCCAACTCCTTGACTTGAAGGTAAAATGGTTTATGATAACAGACACACGATATATATATATATTCATATATATATATATATATATATATATATATATATATATATATATATATATATATATAGGTGTGTCTATGTGTGGAATCGTAATAACTTTTAGGGACCAATACGTTGCTTAGAAAAGAAATGGTTATATTTTTATCACAAGAGTAAATGCCATTGACCTGGTTTTTGTTGCTAAAGGGCGGATAATAAATACAAAGAATGGTTATCCAGAATAATAAGGTAATGTTGATGGTAGGATAAAACAAGGAAAATCTCCAAAGATTATTATTTTTTTTTTTTATAAATTTTATAAAGTCAGAGTTGTAGTAACAGTTAAAAGTCGTATCGCTGGAAAATTTGGGAAGTCTACTCAGCTTTCATTATTAGCTGTAACACTGACACGACGGTAATTATAAATACCGCAGGTTTGGCATGATTATTACGATGAAGGCAACTCAGTTGTGAAAGTGATTATCGCAGCGCCAGAAAATGTCACCCGCCGACGACAGAGTGACTGATACGAATCAGTTGGAAACATTTCTTTTTCATCTGGCGATGACTGCGCAAAGAATTCCAACACCAACGAATGAATGGCGAACGTCAGGTGGTGGCTCTGGTGAGGCCCGAGGAATGAATATACGAGGTGAGGTGCTCGGCGTAGACACAGACAATCGCTGGCTAGCAACTTTCTCCGGCCCGGTTACCCGAGGAGGAGCGGCTGGCTGGTGGATCGTGTTTCACTCGGCGTTCCGGCCAATACGGGACACGACGCGGTTTTTTGGGTGAAATGAATCGTGCCACACCATTCCAAAATATTCTCCGTTGACTGTTTTGTTTTATGAAGCGCTGGTTCAGTTTTTCTCGGAGTTGCCTTTTTTTTTTCGTACTGTTCTTGGTCGATGTTTTTTCGCTGCTTTCATTGTTGCTTTTTTGGCGTGAATTTGGTTAATTTAGTGGTTGTTTTGTGGTAGATGCTCGCGTGCTGTTTGGTTGTTTTTTCGAGTCGTTTACAGCGAAAGAATACGAAGGCGTAATCTTTGAAGGTTTCATATATTCACCTTCATTTCCGTTAGCTAATTATATATTTTTTTCCTACTCTGAAGTAGTGATTTTTTTTTTATTCTTTAGGCTATGTAAAGGGAAATACTGTAGCAAACATGGCTCCTTTAAGGTTTTCATGTCAGCACATGTATTTAGTGTATATATATATGTATATATATATATATATATATATATATATATATATATATATATATATATATATATATATATATATATGTATATATAATATGTATATATATATATATATATATATATATATATATATATATATATATATATATATAGTGAAATCAAAAGATGAGATTCCATATTTTACCAGTGACCATCTGTATGTATTCTCTTGACACACATAATATATATATGACTAACTTGATCACGAAGTATATAATATATATAATACTGTGCGCGTGTCAAGAGAATATATGCAGATGGTCATTGATAATAATAGATATATGAAGTATCATCTTTTTTATTTATCTCACTAGCCCCACGAGAATGGTTACCTTGAAGCTGAACTAAAATTGATTATAGAATTCTCGTCTGCCATTCCAGGGCGTTTCTAAAGAAGCTGATCTGCCATCAGTCATTTGTCGTGAATTCAAGAGGGACTTTTTGGGAAACTTCTAAAAAGTCATTAAGAATTAATCGTTGTTGTCTGTTTCGGAGTTCAAGCAGGGTTGGCAATAATTAAATCAAATTGATTTTATCAAGTGATTAAATCATTGATTTTTTCATTTAAAAAATCGTGATTTTTAAATTTTTTTAAATTTTTTTAATTTGAGAAAGCAAACAAATTGAAAAATATGGTTTGGAGGGTAATAAACACTTGAGCATAACGGTGCTGCATCTGTTTATTTTGATATAACAAAAATTGCAAGTACCTACTTTAGGTCAGAACTGGAAACCTAAAAGATAAATCAAGAGTAATTTTGTCATAAAATACATTTTGAAGAAAAAACAAGGATTGAAATACCATCTAACAAACCAAAAAACCAAACAAATAAAAAATCAAGTAAATCGAAAAAAATGAAATAAATCACTGATTTTTTTTATTTTTTTGTGTTTTTTAAATAAAAAAAAAAAAAAAAAAATCACCAACCCTTGGTTCAATATGTAGATCTCGCTGGAAATACACAGACTATTTTCTTTAAATACAACATCTTGTTAAAATTGATCTTGCTTCGATTATCACTTGTTGAACATTGTTAGGTAAACTAAGTTGACGGAATTATATATTACCCCGTAAGCCAGGGTGGGTAATTAAAAAAAAAAAAAAAAAATTAATAAAAAAAAAAAAAATTTTTAAAATCAGTGACAGTGATTTATTTGATTTTTTATTTATTTATTTTTTTTTTGTTAGATGTTTTTTCAATCCTTTTTTTCCTCAAAATGTATTTTATGACAGAATTACTATTGATCTTTTAGGTTTCCAGTTCTGGTCTAAAATATGTACGTGCAATTTTTTTTATATCAAAATGAATAGATGCAGCACAGTTATGCTCAAGTTTTTATTAACCTCCAAACCATATTTTTCTATTTGTTTGCTTTCAAATAAAAAAAGTCATGATTTTTTAAAATGATTTAATCAATTGATTAAATCAGTTTGATTTAATCATTGCTAACCCTGCCTGTAAGTGATCGATTAGGCTCTCCTATCAGAATTTCTTTGAAAGCGGCTTCGAACTGGTCATTGGCTGCTCGGGTTCTGCTAAGGTATATTGTCTCCTACTCCAGAATTGTATAGCAGTACATAGTGGTCGATGTATTTTCTCACTTTAGCATTGCAAAGGAATGCGTGACCTATCAGCATTTACTTTTTGTGAAGTGCTAACCTATAAAATGGAAAGGTATTTAATTTTTCATGACTGTCCCTTTTTTATTTCTTCGCCGTTACAAGCCCTTTGATTTTCCTGTTGGAAATGTACTGGGTAAGGTTATGATATGTGCTTTATCTGTTTATGGCGAATATTATATTTAAAGGGCGGTATTGATATCAAATATAGTTGATCCATATGTATTTTTTTCCGTTTGAACCCAAAACAAATAATAAAAATGCTCCGAAGTTTCTTCAGCGCAATCGAGTTTTCCATACAACGTATAATGCATTATAAAACCATCAGTTATGACCAGCGTTGCCGAAATGCCGAATTTTCCCCCGATTTGCCGAGAAAAAACTCTACAGGCGGAGAAGCAGACCTTCAATGCCGAGAAGAAATCGGCCTCCTGTTCATGCGAGAAAAAACTCGGCATTCTTCGAGGGGATTGATTTATCGTCTCAAATAAATTTCAATACTATTTTTTTAATTAGTTAATGTCTTTTTATGTAAGCTTGGGTAGAAAATGATTATTACTACATTATTATTACATAATATATGTGTAAATGATTCTTTAAGAGATTCCACTTAATAAGCATTGAAAACGTTCAACCCTTCTGTGACGGTAAGGAACCCTTTATAATTGTAAAACACGAAACCGAATAGTGTTAGCAGTTAAATACCCATGATATCATATCTTAGTATATTATGTATGATTAGGAATGTAATTCAAACTACAAGAAAAAAAATCAAACTGTAGATAAAACTAGCAAGATTGAAATAGCTGTAACTTTTGTAATTATAATGTTATTGAATTTAATGAGTTACATGGTTGTAAAATAATTGTAAGATATTTGATAATGTTTCCATTCATAGAATTGTAATTTGATGATAAGACGTGATTAACATTCTAACTGTCATGAACCATGTAGTTACGAGTGGCGTAATTACTATTCCATCACTGGTGAATCCAGGAGCTAGGCTTCATATGGGGGGGGGGGGGGGGCGCTTCAAAGAAATTAGCATAAAACAGGATATAAAATCTGGAATTAGTAAAATATATTTCTCAAACATATTTATACCCTGATATATGAAGAAAAATAATAATTTTTTTTATTTATATAGCCTATATGTTCTATAAAGTTGATTTATAAAACTGAGTAGGTTACGTATCTACCTATATTTTGTGTGTCATTTCTTTGTCTTATAAAGTTTATCTATAAAACTTAATATGTATATTCATTTTCCTTGTTGTTTTTGGTTGTAATTGTGTATATACATAGCTAATATAAATACTTTTGTTGAATGATGATGAATATAAATCGATGAGGTGTTGCATAAGATTGGTTTATTTTCTTAAAGTACCCCTGGGCCATAAAATGAATTCCGTTTTCTATAAGATGCCGATTTTAGTATGCAGAGCTATCGGCAACGCTGGTTATGAGTTTTATGACTCGTAGTGTTTCAGTTGCTCACCAGATACGGTAGAGTGAGGGTGCGTCCCATGCCTCTGGAAAGTGTTGCCAGATGCAAGATCCATGGCTAAGTTTAACCTTAAATAAAATAAAACCTACTGAGGCTAGAGGGTTGCAATTTGGTATGTTTGATGATTAGAGGGTGGATGGCCAAAATATCAATTTGCAGCTCTCTAGCCTCGGTAGCTCTTTAGATCTGAGGGCGGACAGAATAAATTGCGGATAGATGGACAGACAAAGCAGGAATAATATTTTCTTTTACAGGAAACTAAAAAAAAAAGAAACCCACAGTGACATTTCACCTTTTCTCTTGCTGTGTGGATGTCGTATTTTAGGCGTCAACAATAGTGAAAAATAAACGCATAGTCCTCAAGGATAATAAAGAAAAAAAATGCATTATAAAAAAAAAATAAAGGCATTATAAAACACCGGAAAAGTATACGACTATAGTTTTGTGATAGCAAACCGCCCTTTTGGGGGGAGGGGGGGTAGTAAACATTTATGAATACGAATCAAGGAATGATTGTGGCTTATGCCAGACATCAAAAGATAAAAATCATGATAATGATGGAAAGTTAGAGTAAAACGGTCCAAAAGAAAGGGTGAAATCAGTTGAGTTTTGCAATTATGCTGACGACTTTCGAGGAGTTCTTCCAGTGGTGACTTTTGAGGGCTCTAGTGACATTATCTAGTCTGGTCGTCGGCAGATTGCTGTTATTAGGTTATTTTGTCGTTGCTATCATTTCGTTTCCTTTATGTTTAGCCTCTCTACTTATTCGATGGTTTAGAAAGTTTGAAAAGTCAAACATTCCTTCTTGGCTTAATCCCACAAGCGGGGTCGGTGCTTTCAGCCAGCTCCCTCCATGCAGCTGTTTTGGTAGCAGATGTTGTATTGAAATCAACCCTCTTGATTTGGGTAAACTTGGGTCTGACAATAGAGAGAGAGAGAGAGAGAGAGAGAGAGAGAGAGAATCTCTGATGTTATCTCCTGTGAACAAGGCATTCCATCCTGCCGTACATATTGATAGCGTATCTCTTCAGAGCCAAGATGAAAGTTCATTGCGGGCATTTGCCGCTCGTGAGTTGATCGCCATGTTTATCGGTGCTATAAGATTTAGATTGTTTCATCTCGTGCAAAAGCTGCGCGCTAGATAACCCACTATTCGTCTCCTTCAGAGATAATGGCCTAGCAGGTGGAAGACTGCAAGGAACACCACAAGGTTTCGTCTTTATTTTCTTTCATCCTCTGCAGAAGGGATAGGTTCAGTGACATCTATAATCTGTCTCTTTCAAGGATTACAGATGAGATGGTACGGTTTTCTTTCTTCTTCTTCTTCTTCTTCTTCTTCTTCTTCTTCTTCTTCTCATGTGAAAGTTATCTACGAAATACATGTTTGAGCTTATTGAGAATACGGAGTGTGTATTTATCATCTTGGTTCTTGCCTCTGTACAAAAGCTACGTACTGAACCACTCATGAATCATAGGTTTAGGGATGATCGACTAGAGGCCAAGAGAACTTTAAAATACAAGTTTTTCTTGATCATAAGTAAGTTGGGTCCAAATATAAAAGAAAAGTAACAATATTCCACTGGGGTTTCGTAACGAGAGGCTGTTTTACGGGATTCGATAAACACCGGGAAAATGACTGAAATTTATGCTTGGTTTTTAAGCGAAGAAAAGTTGATTCAGATCCATTAAGAACAAAGGTCGAGGTGCAACTCGAGGGAGGAATGCAAGAGAAAGTATCACCTCTTCCAGAATGCGGAGAAATATTTTTAGATTTGGTCACGTGCCGTCAATGATTGACAGCGTGCACCATGTTAATAATATATCTCGTGGCCGTCTCTTGTGAGGGGCAGAGCATCAGGAGAGACTCGGTTTGAATAATGAAGGGGTCCAAAGATTAAATTTCATTATGGAACATGAGTGGGGATTAGTTTCAAAATATACGTTGTAATATGCAAAATAAGCAATGTCAAAATATGATTAACGTTGGTGCCTTTTTTTTTTATTATTTTTTTATAGTGAGTTATACAATTCATTAGGAGGGGTAAATGATTGTGAAATATTAGATATTGCCTATTCGCTATTCTCTCTCTCTCTCTCTTCTCTCTCTCTCTCTCTCTCTCTCTCTCTGGCCTCGCAACAGTGGTGGGGCTTATAGCACAGTTTTGAATGATCTTTGTTCGATCTCCGAGCCGGTCGAGTATAGAAGGTACGAGTGTTTAAAAAAAAAAATCCAGTAAGCCTCTTTTCAGTTATGCAATGTGGTTGTTAGCCGCCCTTTGTGTTGATATAGATGAACGGTCAGTACTCTCTCTCTCTCTCTCTCTCTCTCTCTCTCTCTCTCTCTCTCTCTCAAATTTTGACGAGATTATTCAGAATTTCCATCCTAGAGAACATGTGGACGTCGTTTTTTTCTGATTCCTGTTATAAATTGGCTGACAGGATTGATACTCTAATGCTCCTAACGAGTGGGAGCCCGTCAAAGGATAATAATTGGAGGAGGAAGGAGAAAAATGGAGCCGAACTCTGAAGTGGAGGAGAGCGGGAGCTTGTGGAAGTGCTTGACCGTTGTTCGGGGAAAAGAGCTTATCTGACAAAGCTGAACCCTACACGGTATAGTACGTGGCTGAAGTGCTGCTTTTGCTGCCTTGGCTGGCGGTGAATATATAAATAGAAAAGTATTGGTAAAGTCTTTCAGTCAGATGTCTGTTTTCCCTCCCAATCTAAATTCAAATTTAAGGTCAAGAACGAAATGAGAAAATTGAACGTAAATGGGAGGATTTAGAATTCTAACTTGAGATTTGCGACTCGATACCAGGAGAAGAGCCCTTTATACCCTGTGAGATGCATTTTCACATTTTACATTATTAGTTTTAATTCATTCATCGTGGCATTGATTTTATTGTCCACTTGTGCCATTTATTCCTAGTTCTGTAGATAAAATAAAAATGGCACTACATTCTGCTTGCAAGTATACGCTACTCGTATTCTTATTATTTTTAAACTTTGTATTTTTCCTGACTGAGGCAAGCGCGTGTCCCAGGAGCCTTCATTTATTGCTGCGGATTCCTCACATAGTTGTCAGGCTGGTCCCGTTTGTTATTTCGATTATCCACCGTGGAGTACCTGCCAGAAGCGTAAATGATTATCGTTTGTCCAGCGGTAATTCTGCATGCCGTCATTATCTCTTGCTGTTGAACCATTGTTGCAGCAAAGGACGTCTCGCAACAGCGCCTGGCTGTCATGCATGTCTCGGCCATTTGAATAGAAGGCCCAGTTGGCTTGCTCAGGTTATTTTGTGTTTATGTTTTGTGATTCCCCTTCTCTGTCCGTTCCGAATAATATTGTAAAGCACGTCGTTTCTGTCAAGTTATAACTAAATTATGGGGAATCATATATACATATATACAGGAAAGTTGGGGGGGCATCTGGAACGCCATAGATCCAATATAAATAGATGATGGAAATATATTTTCGAGACTTTCAGTCTCATCTTCAGGGCTGTGAAATATACAAAATATACAAATTAAAACAAGAATCAGTATTAGTATCAGTTATAAAAGTAAAAAAAATCACAAAACTTAAATACTCTAGAAAATAATTAAATAGAAAGAATGCTTCGATCAGTACCTATCTATTGGAGTTAAAAACTGAGTGGAGTTCCCCCGTTTAGAAAGGAGACGTCAACTATATATATATATATATATATATATATATATATATATATATATATATATATATATATATATAATGAAAACGATTGAGACGAGTATACTTTCGTGCGAGTAAACATAAGTCATGTTCACATTTGTATGGTGAGGTTCACTACAATCCTCCTAACGATGTCATTCTTCTGCCAAAAATGGTCACAGTCACCTACTGGGAAATTAAGGAAACGATTGCAGCTTCTTTGGATGGTGATAGACTGTTGCAAGAAAAACAGCTGCTAGTCGTAACGCTGGCTTTTGTTTTATTTGTGTCGCTTTTAGGTTATTCAGTTTTATTTCTTTAGGCTGCTGTCCAGATGTACTTATTTTCTGTTGACATTCTGTTGTGGTACTTTTCCTGTGGACATTCTATTGCGTGGCACTTTTTTTTCTCTGGAACATTTTTGACACTTTTTCTGTTGAAAATGTGTGGCACTTTTCTGTAGATATGTGTTTTTGGGCACTTTTTTTTTTTAATTGCGTTTCCATTTGTGGCACATCTCGGCTGTGTGGCACTTTTTTCTGTGGACTTTATATTGTGTGGAGCTTAACAAGTTAATGAACACGAATTGTTTCAAATGATGCGTAGTAATATCAGTAACCTAAATATAAGAGTTTTCTTCAAAGGCACATTTGCTAATAAGGAAAATCTTACTTGGCGACAGAGATGAACAACGACCTCCAGCTTATGCGGATGCACGCTAAAATCTAAGGTCAAATAGCACGTTGTTTCTCCAACGAAAATTAAAATAAACACACTATATTTCATTAGAAATCGTTCTCTACTGTTTAACATACACATTACTTATACTTATTTTTTTACATTTTCATTCTAATGAATAAATCATGGATATCCTACCTTAAAATTCCCGTATCTTTAACTCAACGCAAAACACCTTTTTCGAGCTATTTAGGCTTTTACATAGACCTTTCCTAACACCCACACCCCCCCACAAAATACCTTCAGTAGCATATTGAGAGATGTAGTTTGAAGAGAATGAATGAAAATATTGCACTTTTCCTTTCTTTCCCTCTTGTTTTTCCATACATTCTGTTTATACGACGTTTTGTTGGAGGACTTTTGATAAATGAGATCATGTTCTTATTATATTTTAGTTTTTAACTTTAGTTTTTAATGGCGTCTCTGAACTGACTGCATTGTGAGATTATATATTTTCACATTTATTAAGCCACAAATAACGTTCAGTATCGAATTTCATATTAACTGGTATTATGTTTGGCGTAATATTTGAGAGCGTGAGAAAGTAGTAGCGCATGTATGAAATGACATAATATATTATTATATATATATATAATAATATATATTTTTTTATAATTATATAATATATATATATATATATATATATAGATAATATATCTACTACGAATATGATATATATATATATACGTATTTATATCATATATATATATAATATCGTATATATACATACGTATAATATATAATATATACTATATTCTATTTATATAAATATACTATAAAATATGTATGTAGATGTTAGTATGTATATTATTGTTTTAACCGTAATCTGGAGTGTCCTCGATGAAGTTCTAAAATGCCCGAATAATAATTCAAAGACGAAACCATATATCAACATTACAGATTCTTACTCGAAACGAATGATTTTTTATATGGGTTTTTAGGGGCCTTTTAAACTATACATACATATACATATATATGAATGTACATAATGGATGCATGTGTGTTTGTTTGTCTTTCTCAAAAGGCCCTATGAAAAAAAAATTATAATTATATATCTCTACCAACATACGTCTGGCCTAGTTTCGGTGGAAATACAGGGACTTACTCAGTTTTTATACGTACTTTATGGGCCCTCATAAAAAACCACACTTACTACACACACACAGACACACGAAAACGTTATTTTAACTTATTTCATTGGTATACATACATACGAAAACTGCATTCAGTTTCAGTTATATGGAATTACTTTTTGCATGACTATTATATATGTGTGACTGGTTACATACATGTGTGCTCACCTGTACACAGGTGCATTATCTCAACCACCCAGTCCCCATTGGCAAAATATTAAGACGCTGAAACACGTCACTGAGTCAACCCCAGGCGTCAACCCCAGGCCGCGGAAATCCCTCGCTTACAAGAGCCTCTTGCCCCTCGAGTCAGAACAAGGTTGCCGTCATCTCCTGTGCAACCCATTGCTACGAAGCGAGTGGGTAGCCCACTTTGCCGGGTGTGGGAAGTTTGGGTCATGTGTGGGTCAGTTGATCGTGGTTTCTTGCCCAACTCTTCTCGGCAGTGAAAGGCGGAGAGGGAGGTTCTCTCTCTCTCTCTCTCTCTCTCTCTCTCTCTCTCTCTCTCTCTCTCTCTCTGCAGCAAGAGGTTGTTGGAGACGAAGCAGCTAGCGAGTTGCACGGAGGAGGATGGTGGGCTCAAGACGTCGTGAATGAAAATGACTTTTGAGTGAACTTCTGAAAACTTGCAGTGGGAGTTTTGCAATAGATTCAGTTTGCAAAAAAGAGAAAATGGACCAGAATCTGAAAAATAAAGATGCCCGAGATGGGTGCTGCTATGTAGGAAGATATATAAAGTACCTGTACCTATTGGTCGCGAAGGCGCTCGGCAAGGAGATTAGAAACTATGCTGGAACCAAGAGAGGCGAAGTTCCGTGCGGAAATTAGGCCTTGGAGAAATGAGACATTTTGAATGACAGGAGTAATAATGGCTGGTTTGAATTCTGTCAAGAAATAAAAAAAAAAGTCCTGCTTGGAAATTGCATCACGGGAGATGGTGTCGGGTTGTTGAATAACGAAGCTGATCATAGACGATATGGATGTATGAGCTGGAAACTGGAATGTGGAGAGTTGGAAGAACTAGATGAACAGTGGGTGGAAGATAGAAGGAGATGGGACCCCTCCCATCTCGCGGGCTATACATGCGATGCGTGACGTGCAGGCTGTACCATCGTAGTGAATGTTACGCGTCCTGCATTAGAATTAAATGCAGTGCCTTCGCTTCACGTGATGTTTTGGAAATACAGGTTGGAGACGGACTATGTTTAGTACGGCGTCAGTGCGCGTCGATTGTAAAGTAGGGATAGTTTGTCTATATATATCATATATATATATATATATAATATATATATATATATATATATAAATTCTTCTGTTAAAACAGGGTACATTTCAAGTATAAAAGCCCATTAAAACACTTTGGTTTATAGCTAAGGACTATATTTCGGTGGTCTGACTACCACCATTTATCAAGCATTCACTGCCATTCACTGCTTGATAAGGGTGGTAGTCAGACCACCGAAATATGGTCCTTAGCTTTAAGCCGAAGTGTTTTAATGGTCCTTTTATGCCATATATATATATATATATATATATATATATATATATATATATATATATATATATGTGTGTGTGTGTGTGTGTGTGTGTATGTATATATATATATATATATATATATATATATATATATATATATATATATATATATATACATATGCTTAAAATCACAATGAAACGTGATGGCTATGTGCAGATGCACTAGATATACCAAAGGGAAAATGAAATTGGGTAAAAATCCTAACGGATTTCAACTCTCTATCTGAGGCATCAATAAGAAAACTGATATTGATGAAGAAGCCAGAGAATGCTAGAATGGCTGTACAAACGAACAAGCAGATGATATATTGATCAAACTAGAAAATTATTGTAAAATCATTGTCAAATAGAGATTGTGTTTGTTTGTTTGTTTGTTTGTGTGTACACAAAGCAATTGAAAAGAAGAGAGACTAAGTTGGACATTGACATGGGGAGGAGAAATGTGGCTGTCCATCTCTCTAGAGGAGGAAGTCTGGCTCTCATTTCCTCACTGGATAACTTCAAATTCTGGCCAGATCTGTTCCTCTAGGATTTGGATGGACGCTTTTGCTTTTTCGCTCAACCTGTTGTTGATTCTGTCATTATCATCGTCATGATGATCACGTTATCATATTTTCTATCAGCATTGACAGGTGTTATGTGGTTCATACATTTTGCTCCATCTCCCATCCAGTTTTATTCATTTTATCATACGCCGAAGAGAAGAATGAATGAATATTTCCTTTTGGATAATGATGTTTATGACAGCAATGAGGCGAAAATGTATAAACCGCATTTGAACATTCTCTCTTCCTAAGGTGAAAGTCGTCCTTCCCTTCCTTGAGGAAGGGAGCAGCCGACGTGACGGAAAGGGTAGGAATGCCCGTGTCTCGAGAATTGGAATTAGATTGGGTCTTCGTACGATGCGTGTCTGGGGAGGAAGTGTCACGTAGGAATAGTAGGAGGATCTTCGGGTGTCAGTTATGTAGATGATTTGTGACTGTCGACGTCGGAGACTCGGAGTCTTGGTACTTTAGACGTCATTCTTGTAGAAGCAGATAGAGGTTTCAAGGAGTCTTGCTATTAAGAGAAGTTTAAATCTACGATTCTTCCTGATATTGTTGTGGATGTTTTTGCCTTGAATGGCTTGGAGTCTATATAATCTTTGTTTGTAGTGTGGAAGTTATATTTCTGGAGCTCTTAATCGCTTGATATATAAGATTTCCAGGATGGAGTCTTTGAATACTTTCCCACTTATTTGTTCATTCTTTTCCAGAATGGAGTCTTTGAATTTTTTTCCCAGTTATTTTTCATTCTTTTCCAGAATGGAGTCTTTGAATTCTTTCCCAGTTATTTTTCAATTCTTTCCATTTTATATAATTAATTTACGCAGTAAAGGGAAATAATTGCACGAGAGAGAGAGAGAGAGAGAGAGAGAGAGAGAGAGAGAGAGAGAGAGAGAGAAATTTGATTTGTCATAATGCTTGGCCATTACTACCTGCCGGATCCTCTGTCCCACCCCCTGGATAGTCCGGTAAAGAGTATATACTTACCCGTGACACTCCACCCAAAAGGACACCCTCGTGCAAAGGGTTTTACCAGGGCGACGCCCTTGGCTGTCTCCAACCTCCCGCCTCTTGTCTGTCTGTCTGTCTGTCTGTCTGTCTGTCCGTCCGTCTATCAGTCGGGCTGCCAAAGCCTTATAATGCCATAACTTCTTTCCCGCCGTACATTCAGTCATTTTCTCTTATTCAAATGTAGTTATCATTATCTGTTTATTATTTACGTGCTTTTTTTCTCTTATTTAAATGCTCCGTTATCATCATCTGTTTATTATTTACGTGCTTTTTTCTCTTATTTAAATGCTCCGTTATCATCATCTGTTTATTATTTACATGCTCTTATTTAACTCGACCCCTGAATCTCTCTGTCTGGGTCAAATCTTGTGACTCGGTTTTCGACCCATTCCCTTCGTCCGAGGTACTTGAAATTTTGCAGGTGACTCAGTTCCGGTGACAGTACAACCTTCAATGATCAGTAGGTCAGCAGTGACCTCTAATGGCCCTACCGTGACGTCTCTCAGTATATCAGGATTTGTATGAAAATTCAGATTCACAACTTCTTTGACTCGGTAGAAAGGTTGATAATTCTAAGGATATTTATACCTTCTTTGACTCGGTAGAAAGGTTAATAATTCTAAGGATATTTATACCTTCTTTGACTCGGTAGAAAGGTTAATAATTCGAAGGATTTTTATACCTGATTTGACTCGGTAGAAAGGTTAATAATTCTAAGGATTTTTATACCTGATTTGACTCGGTAGAAAGGTTGATAATTCTAAGGATATTTAATACCTCCTTTGACTCGGTAGAAAGGTTAATAATTCTAAGGATATTTATACCTTCTTTGACTCGGTAGAAAGGATAATAATTTGAAGGATTTTTATACCTGATTTGACTCGGTAGAAAGGTTAATAATTCGAAGGATTTTTATACCTGATTTGACTCGGTAGAAAGGTTGATAATTCCAAGGATTTTTATACCTGATTTGACTCAGTAGAAAGGTTAATAATTCGAAGGATTTTTATACCTGATTTGACTTGGTAGAAAGGTTGATAATTCTAAGGATTTTTATACCTTCTTTGACTTGGTAGAAAGGTTGATAATTCTAAGGATTTTTATACCTTCTTTGACTCGGTAGAAAGGTTGATAATTCTAAGGATTTTTATACCTTCTTTGACTCGGTAGAAAGGTTAATAATTCGAAGGATTTTTATACCTTCTTTGACTCGGTAGAAAGGTTAATCATTCTAAGGATTTTTATAATTTCTTTGACTCGTAGAAAGGCTGATAATTCTAAGGATTTGACTCGGTAGAAAGGTTAATCATTCTAAGGATTTCTATACCTTCTTTGACTCGGTAGAAAGGTTAATAATTCGAAGGATTTTTATACCTTCTTTGACTCGGTAGAAAGGTTAATCATTCTAAGGATATTTATACCTTCTTTGACTCGGTTGAAAGGTTAATAATTCGAAGGATATTTATACCTTCTTTGACTCAGTTGAAAGGTTAATAATACGAAGGATTTTTATACCTTCTTTGACTCGGTAGAAAGGTTAATCATTCTAAGGATTTTTATACCTTCTTTGACTCGTTAGAAAGATTAATCATTCTAAGGATTTTTATACCTGCTTTGACTCGGTAGAAAGGAAAAGCCAAAAATCTATATATAAGTAAAATAAATGTTTAATTGTCAGAAAATCCTAGTGTCTCAAATAATTTATTTTTCACCTTTTAGTGCATTTTGATAAAAGTCGCGTTTTAAATTTTTTTTTTTTTTTATTTGTATTTTAATTTTTATCAGTATTATTTCCCTCTCCTTATTCCCTTCCAAGTCAAGTAATCCTTCCAATTTTTACCAGTTATTGCTTGCCTCTTCTTCGTCCATATCTTCTTTCTTTCTGTTCTGTTTTTATTGAAAACCTTTCAGAGCAAGAGAGAGAGAGAGAGAGAGAGAGAGAGAGAGAGAGAGAGAGAGAGAGAGAGAGAGAGAGAGAGAGATCCACCTTCTCCTCATCTCATTTCCGTCGCTTGTTTCGTGTAAAAAAATAAATAAATAAATAAAAAATCGAGGATTAAAAACAAGGCCGGAGATTTGGAGATTCTGCCTTTGTCTTAGGGAAAAGGAGAATAGACGACTCGGTGCGAGATAATCACGGAAAAGGAAATGATAGGATTGCTCTAAGCAACTGGCATGAATTGAAATTTTTTGTTAAAAGACCATTCTTACAGGTTCAGGGTTAAACTAGTGTTATGGTGCGTTTTTTTTTTTAAAACGAATGGGCCAAGAGATCTTCACACCCTTTAAAAAAAAAAAAAAAAAAAAAACTCTTCACACACTTTTTATGATGATAATCTTGCAAAGAATGGCATGGGTGGTTACCAATTCACGTTGTTCTCCGTTATTCTTCGTTTCTGGGTTCTGCACACGTCCTCGTTGGACGAGTGGTTTACGTGTTCGCCTACCGGTTCGGCAGTCCCGCGTTCGAGTCCCCGCTCTGCTAACGTGGAGTCAGAGGAATTTATTACTGGCGATTAGAAATTCATTTCTCGATATAATGTGGTTCGGATCCCACAATAAGCTGTAGGTCCAGTTGCTAGGTAACCAACTGGTTCCTAGCAACGTCTAAATATCTTATCCTTCCGGCCAGCCCTGGGGAGCTGTTAATCAGCTCAGTGCAGGTCTGATTAAACTAAGATATACTTTCTTTTCTGGTTTCTGTAAATATGTATTAGAATCTCCATATATACGTCACATCGGCTGCTTTCTCTCTCACTTCGTGGAAGTAGGTCAGCTTTCGTTCATTTTCGGGAAACTTTACCCGCGGATAATCTATACATGGCAGATGTTTGTTGATAGCCTATAAATTACGACCTTCCGATGTATTTTACAACCCTTCAAACCTCATTACCCAAACAGCGCAGG
Source organism: Macrobrachium nipponense (assembly GCF_015104395.2). Taxonomy (NCBI): domain Eukaryota; kingdom Metazoa; phylum Arthropoda; class Malacostraca; order Decapoda; family Palaemonidae; genus Macrobrachium; species Macrobrachium nipponense. The sequence continues at coordinate 48,695,164 of NC_061102.1, read as the reverse complement.
TGGCACCTGGGTGATGGTCGAGCAGTATATCAGTGGTTCTTAACCTTTTTATTAACCCCCCCCCCTCCCCCCAAGAGTTGGTCCGTCCTTTCACGCCCCCTTTGCATCTGTGAGTAAAATTTCCTCCAAGATTTAAAGGTAAATAACGTTTTTCTTCGAGGGCTCGCGCCTCCCCTGAAAATTGCTGACGCCTTCCTATGGGGGACGCGCCCATCAGGTGAATAACCACTGCTATATATGTGTGTGCTGGAATTCAGTGTTGTCTAAACACTGTAATTGAAAGGATTAACCTGATACCTTCAAACAATGGGGAGGTCGGAGGCAATTGGACGTTTTTATTTTTGGGCAAGTAATCTTGTGGACGCTAATAGACAGACACTTGTTCCGATACGGCTGAGAGACTGCTGTTGTTTCGTTTCGAAAGCTGTTGCAAGTTAGTTCTCAATTAACTGGACGATACTCTGTTGACAGCGGGGATCACCCAAGAGCTCTTTGTTCGACTTGCAGCATTGTCCATGCAACAGTGAAATTCGCCGAAGACGGCGAGATGAAGTCTTGGCGTTTTAGCAGACAAAATCTAAATAAAACTCCTTTTGGTAGACGCAATCTAGATGATAACAACTATTTACTTTAGACATTTTCAGTGAATCAGTTGAGAAAGTGCAGCCGAAGAATGAGTAGCGATGGTCATATTAGTGACTGGCTTAAAATAATTGTACGAGTCACAGCAACATATGTCTCATTGTCTAACCTATTCAAATACGCCCTCCTGCATGAGGCTAAGACATCCATCCGTCAAACGCAGTAGCCACAAGAATTGTATACTACCATCACAAATGCTGCCGTTCTCCAGTAGCGTAGGCGCAACTTCTCCACCACCTATTATTATGATAATAATACGAGGCTTGAACGTACTGGTAGGATAGACCATACCGTCGTCTGGGCGTTGTCCTCGACTTGAATAGGATGAGGAAGTTAGGGTAACCAAGCCCCACATCGTAGACTGGTATTCTCATCTTGTAGTGGTCGGATCACGACCCATATAAAAGGCAATGGATTAGGATGTGTAATTTTGCGGTCTGATGAACGACCCACAAATCATGTGTGGAATCATCACCTGTAACAATATGTTGGAACCAATGTACCGGATGGGGCCAAAAACAAAATAATAAACCCCTGGCCAAGTGATGTCTCATGGAATGATTAAAACCAAGAGGACATGAATTGTGTCTGACTGGGAGTTGGAAGTTACCGGTATTTTTAAGCTATATGACCAAACAGCAGAATAACGGTATAACTATTACTGTCCTTACTCGAGTTGTTTCCATTAATCTTTCATTATTCTAAAGGATATTCTATGATTGTGTTTTTGCTCATGGTCCCATAGTGTCATGGAAATGTCTCTTCATATTCATCTCCAGTTTTTTTGTATTTTATCGATTTGCGTTTTAACCACTAAACTTCAAGCAGAATTGAGTATAGTTAGCTTGCCATGCAGTAGTTAAGACCGAATGTCGTACTATGACAAAAGAATAAAGTTTCTCACGCGTGGTTCTATGATTGATGGCTCCCAGACCAAACCCTGTTCTTGTTACTTTTTTGCCAAATACGTGACTGTAGCATGGTGTGTTAGCTTGAGAAATAATAATAATAATAATAATAAAACTTGGCATGATCACTTAAAGTACCTAGGTTGTAGCATTTTTGTTCTCAAACCTCTCCTTCGACGTACTTCTGTGTATACTAAAGAGTCTTAGTCTTTCTCGATTCCGTTCCTTCAAAGCTTAGAACTCCGCCGAGCACAGTGGTCACAGAAGTATCATGGCAGCCGGAATCAGCTGTCAACGAGTGAATAGTTCAGACTTTGATCTCGAGGAACTGTCGCCAGGTAGTAACCAGGTAATTAGCAGCACCAAATAGTTCGAATACCAGGTGTGCATCGGTGTCGCTGTGTCAAAGTTGTAAAAACACACACACTTCACTTTGCTCACTTTGTTTGGTTTTACGTACTACAGCCGTCCACAGGGATGATTCCCTTTCTGGCAGGCCCTGGTAGGTTTTCAAAATAAGGCGCTTCTGGTATTCTATTATTATCTTGTAGTGTTTTCTCCTCAGTTTTACTAGTCTCCCGATTTCTTTCGTTCTCTGCATTTCTGTGGTGCAGATATGGACTGTGGGATGCTTCAAAGTTTGTATTTTAAAGGGCCATTTTTCTTCTTGCCCTGCTTCTATTTAGCATTATTTTTTCACCTTGCAATGTTTGGTCATAAGTGAGTTTGTGGTGTTCTTGCAAATGATATGTATAGCAACGTAATTGGCGTTATTCTAGTCTACGTCTTTTGTACTGATATCGAACACAAACACACATACACATCATGATTGGCTCCTGGGAAAGGATAGTAGATAGCTGTCATTGTCACATTCATGCTTGGACTAGTGAATTGTGGATGAACCACCAGTGCAGAAAATTCTCTCTCTCTCTCTCTCTCTCTCTCTCTCTCTCTCTCTCTCCTTTCATCCTTCTCCAATACCACTATCACAACACCACATGAATTGTGCACATTTCCCCATCTTATCTGCCTCCATATTCTCTACATGAATGAACCATCTTGATTCTAGAACAAGGCGCGATCCGACCTCCAGTTCACTCGTGTCACTCGAGACGCATGCAAGATTTTCCCCTCCTTCGTCCTAACGTTTAACGTTAATTAAAATTTGCTAAAAATCTAAGGTCAGATAGAGCCGTGTTTCACATACGAAAATTAAAATAAATACGCTATATTTTATTATAAATAAATGTTCTGCACTGTTTTAACATGCTCATCATTTATTTTTTACATTTTCATTCTAATAAGTAAATCACAAATATCCTGTCCTAAAATTCCTGCATCTTAAACACGACGCGAAACGCCTTTTTTCAGACCTTTTTAGGCTCTTCCATAGACTAACGCCAAGAAGAAGCAGAACAATAAGAGTAGTTCGTAAGGAATAAGCGAAAATCGATCACTCTGGTTATCAAGCTAAGCTCTTTACCAGTTCTCGTGCACAACTCCACATTTCTCGCCCTTTCAGGTCTTTTCATCCCACACGTGCTCAAGAATCAATTCTCAACCTTTTTTTTTTTTTATTCTCTTTCAACGTTCACTCTCCACTTTCTTAAAGAAAAGGCAGTTTATCAGTCTCCCCTTACATACTGGCTGTGACTTTCCATAGGTACTCCAAGCATTTGCGCTCTTTGCTACCGTCCTTGTTTCGCCTATTTTATGACTGACCGCCTTTGTCATCCAACGATCACACACACACACAAATATATATATATATATATAATATATATATATATATATATATATATATATATATATATATATTATATATATATATATATATATATATTCGGTTGAATTCCACAAAGGACCTCTTCTTCGTTAATAAACGCTCCAAGAAGAGGTCCATTGGTGGACGAAACTGTTCGGCATATTCTAACAAAAGCATTTCATTTTCCTACGTACGATATATTGAATAGCATATCTCCGTGTCTAAGAAGATTACCTGTAACACTCACATATTTTATATATATATATATATATATATATATATATATATATATATATATATATATATATACATACTATATTACACTCAAATGCATTTGCTCATTTCACGTAGCAGTATGAAAGTCCGCGAGTTCTTTATTTATACGACCAGTTTTCAGCCAAAGTTTTCATTATTAATTTTTTTCTAAATATTGAATAGCTCATTGTGAAGGAAGTTTTTTTTTTCAACCTTACCCGTTATTTATAACATGTTTAAAAAATACTTTCAGCAATAGAACACACAAGTCTAGTTATACCATTATAGGAAGTGGTTATTTTAAGTCGTCGGTTCAGTAATGAATTGACTGGCGATGGCCTCCAAAACACTGGATGCGCCTTAGATTATTAGAATTGTGTAAACAGGTTCAAGACCTGTCTATCATTCATGGTCACACGTAGTGGGACAGTGCACTGTAGGCATTACTTGAGGTTCTTGCAGCGTCCCAATTCGTTCCTTTTACTGCACCTCCTTTCATATTCTTTTTCATCTTACTTTCCAAGCTGAAGGTCGCCCTTGCCGGTCTATATAAAACGTCAGCAAAGTCTTTTCCTTGATCCTGTGAAAATAGGAAACTGTCTTCCTAGCGGAACTGAGAAGAGGCACGAAACAGTCATCCAGGTAGAACTGAAAAGATGGAAAAGACGGAAGTGTGAAGCTGTTCAAAAAAGAATATCTTTAGAAACAACTTTCTAAATGTGCAACACATGTGTGTGGCGGAACTGTGAAATTGTGCTAAATGATGTTTTCGTGTAAATATGAAAAAAAAAAAAAAAAAATCATATTTGCCGAACTGTCATAATGCTTGGAGGCTGTTCTCTCAGAATGATGACGATGAAAGTCGGGCGTCGTCGACTCAGGAACTCGATTTCGGTCACAGACAGACTGCATAATATTTTCTAGCAAACGAAGGCTGAGAATTCTCCGTCAATATGACAGGGTTGAAAATCAAGAGCGAGATATTTCCTGCATTTCCATATGCGTCGTTTTTAGGTTAACGCAGTCTTTGAAGCACAAATCCTTTACTTTTTCATTTTCTTCTTCTTTTGTAAGTTTCTCCCGATGATTTCTACCAGTGGAAGAATAGGTGTGTGACACCTATCTGAACCTGCTTGTAAGAGAAATCACTCAGGTGGTGCATTTTTAGATTACACGAAGCGCTTCTCCAATGTAGAGCATTGCAAGAGTAGCCGAATTGCCTCCTTGAAGATGGTGTGAGCAAATCTGACCCAGAGCAAGTGACTTTCCTTGAATGTATCAGAGCCATTTGTCCCATGAGAAACTCGTCAATACCCAAAAGATGCCTGACATTTACTATGTCTGTTGTCTGGTCAGTAATGTTGCGTTTGAAGGTCAATTCGTCAGTTTATTTGTCGGTAGGTTATTTTTCATGTGCATTATTTAATGTTTCATCTTTTAGACACCATAAACGCGATTAGATGATCAAATTTTCAAGACGATACTTGATGTAGGCGAGTTGTTTTACGACAGGTAATTGACGGAAGAGTCAATGTTTAACGAAAACAGGGGGAAAGCTGGTTTGAAGTGAGATCTTATGTCGCTCGACTGGAAAAGAAGACTCTTACATAGTGGGGTTGTTTAGAACGTTGATTTTTAAAATATCTTAGACTTCATTGTATTCATTCCCTTCTGGTTGGAATTGCGAACTGTGGCATTAATGTTATTCCAATTCCCTGTAAGGGGTGACGGCTTCCAAGTTTGTTAACCAATCTGTTTTCAGCGATTGGCTAAAGCTTGTTAGCCCTCCCTCACCCTGCCTGAGACCCATCGCAGTCGGCTAACTATCAGATGCAAAATTCACTACTTAGGTCAACAGAGGCACGACGAATTTAACAGGAGACTGTTTTGAATCCATTTCCCTCTGCCAGGAGAGATTTCGCTTTATGTTATTGTTTAATAGATATTATAACTTCTAGTGTTTTAGAATTAAAAAGTGGCAGTTCAAGGTCTCCCTGTTATTATCTCTTGTAAGTGCTTCTTCCACACTTAGAAGTCAGGGAATTGCCCTTTGATGAAATCTTTTTCTTGTGGTGTTGAGAACTTTGCGAGTCGTTGAGGTTATATTGATTGACAACCTCTATCGGAATGACTAGCTCTATCGGAGCACGATCGCCTACGCGAATTATGAAAAAACTGGCACTTGATACCTAAGGAACTTTCTTTGTATACGGTAGCTTTCGACAGGATGCTGTCGTTAACATAAAAGAGAGAGAGAGAGAAAAAAAATAAACGTTTGTGAGCTTCCCAAGAGTCTAATAAAGGGTTGATGTTTGCAGCATTTTAAGAACAATGGTCTATGCTAGGAAGTATGGTTGGAGCGTTTAATAGCACGGCGCCGTTGAGATCGCTGTATAGGTAGAAAGGTTAGAAGGCTTGATTGCAGGCGCTTCAAAAAGTGTGAATCTTGAAACGGTGCTACGACGTACTTTTTCTCTTCCGCCTCGTCTTCGTGAAATTTACGTAAATGAAAGCAAAGTGCCGTGTCGTGACGAAATATCTGTGGAATTTGCCTGGATGACCGGCCATGTCCGGAGACAATTGGCATGTTAGCTTTTGATGAATATCTGGGGGTCCGTTAGTGAACTTGCATCGTTGCTCTCTCTCTCTCTCTCTCTCTCTCTCTCTCTCTCTCTCTCTCTCTCTCTCTCTCTCTCTCTCTCTCTCTCAGTACGTGTAACCAAGCAGTGGGTGTATTTTATGTTTTGAAATGAATTATCATCCGTTTAAATTTCTTGTAAGACTTTTTTTTTTTTTTTTTTTTTACCACAATTCACACAATTTTCTGTCAGTTGGATGAGATGGTCTCTCGAGCTTGCGGTTGCAGACGATTTTTATGTGATTTAGGATATAAAAAGAAGCGCTGAAAAAGCTGAAGAGTGAAAAGAAAGATAGTTGTGCAGTATTTAAAGGACGCGTATGCCAATATAAGTGGATACATTTCGATGGAAATACTGTACTACGTGCTTGAACATTTTGAAATGCTAGTAGTCCATAGATTTTGCTCTGGTTGAACGAGGGTTTTTATGAATGCTCTTTGTGAACGTGATGCGTATGCGGCACGAAGAGGTGGAACAGATAAAGAACTGATTAGATTCTATATAGTGCTCATATTTCCTACTCCATTACCTGTTACCGGAAACATCCATCTCCTCTCGTTGGAAATCTCAGAGGATTAATCAAGGCGGTGATTTTGAAGGAACAGACAGCGAGGAAACAAGATTCTTTTATTTATTTTTTTTTTAAATTTTCACTTTTATCTTCTGATTCACCAACCTCGTCGGTGAAACACCGTCGACTTGGAACCCCGTGTTATCCGAAATTATGGTCTGCTGAGTCGTAGTACTTCCTGTTGTGGGAATTCTGATTGCTCTGCTCTGCCGGGTTGGTTTTTCTCCGAGTTGATTTCCTCCCTTCTTTCCGGTTTGTCGCGCTTTCTTGTTTTTTTATTTTTATTTATTTTTTTTTTTTTGTCGTTTCTGGTGTTTATATATAACATTAAATACTTCATACACCTGCAAAGTTGCTAATCAACCAGGCATCGAATCCCCTTACACACACACTGCGCCATTAGACTTTTACACACACACGCGCACACACCCGTGGTACCAGGATGGTGAGTCCCTTACTTTGTAAAATATCTCTGCTATTCCATCTTTCTCTCGTCCTTTCAAATATTTCTCGTGTGATCCTTTTCAGGATCATCTCGTTTTCCTTGACCAAACCATATATATATAAAAAAAATCTCATCAATTCGTTCACCTGTCGTAACCATGTGCCACTTGTAGGAATCGCATATCCTTTCCTTAGAATTCTTCGTAAACCACCTGTGCAACGCAAATATAAATTCATCTGATCACCTCCAACTTTCTTCTTTTCATTCACATTCAACGTGGATACTTCACCTCCAAGAAAGCAAGTTGGCGCCACAGTCACTATCTTTTATACGCAGACACTCCTTTTCTCTTCCGGGTCAGTTGCATACGCCTTGCCGCCGCCTACGTATCACATCAAGGCTTTATGAATAATATCGAGTATATTCTGTGACTCGCCTCTCCGTCATATCCCCGTCAACACCTGCGTGCGTTCCCAGTTATCTTTATGGACCAGCTGGTTTTTCTTCCACCATTCGTATTATCAATATTTCATCTTATTAGTTTCGATTTTCTATCATAAAAGATACTAAGTGGTCGTTGTAATATGAATATAATGCATCTTTACACCAAACCATTCGGCTTTCCGTTTACAGATCCCGTGAAGGTTGGCTTTCGTCGTGGATGCTTTTATTCATCGTCAAGAAATGACGTTGTATACCTTTCGTCGTCAGCTCGCTCCACATTCTTGGCCACATAGTACGGCTTTTCACTGTGCTTTCAAAGTGTTGACGCTGCCACTGTACTCCAGTAGACACTTGACTACTATAGCTTTATTACCTAAACCGTCACTGTTCCTCGTTTATTGATCCCTTTGCTATCTGTCGTACTTTCTCAGTCAGAATCCGTCTGCCAAACCCCTTCCTTGGTGTGCTAAATAATGGATGATATGCTCGTATACCTCCTCATATAAGGGAAGGTTTATTCCTCTCATCCATCCTTTGGAACCTTTCATCGTCCATTTATGCTTTCACACCCAATTGCCTCGCTTACGTCATATATAATCTCTTCGGCCAACGTTTCCACTAATCCATTCTGCTCTTATCAAAATGCTCCAAAGAATTAGATAAACTGAGCGTCCCTTGTTTTGAGATCCATCTGAGATTCATTCTCACCCCCCCCCCCCCAAAAAAAAAAAAAAATCCCCCCCCCCCCCCCCCCCAAAAAAAAAAAAGCATCGTTCCCTCAAGGTATATGCTCAGATTTACTCATGAATTTGTAATTGCAATGCGTCTGGGAACGGGATTGACGAAAAGTAATGCACGATTTCAAAAGGAGAATATTCATGACCGCCCTGCACTTGGGAAAGAGAATGCCACACCGTCCATTTGTAATAACTCACAAGTCTTTGATCGCCTGTCCTCTCTCGTATACTACAAGAGCTTATATTTCTCCTCCAGGTTCACTTCAAACCATCTGTATTTTCGCTTACTCGGGGAGTAAGCCTGCAAACTGCTTTGTTGCTGTTGTTGTTGCTGGGGGTAGGAAAGCCCTAAGGAAAAGCCTAAGCAGGCCTGAAAAAGGTCTTTTACGTTGAGTTGAAGACACAAGAATTTGAGGATTGGATATTTATGATTTATTTATTAGAATGAAAATGTAGATAAGTAATGTGCATATCAAACAGTACAGAACAATTATTTCTTGTAAAAAATAACATATATTTTGGTGAAACAAGGATTTATTTGATCATAGATTTTAGCACGTTTTAATTTATTGGGTGTATTGAATTTAGGCTACGTTTCTGTTCGATTATTTTGTTTCCACTTATAACTGAGAATATATGAACGTCTTTTATTTGTCCCTTTCATTTGATCCCTGTTGTTAGTATAAGTAGAACTAAGTATGAGTATTAATTACGAAGACAATATGATATTCACAACTTATATGTGAGACGAAAATTTTGCACGCGTCCCAAGTAAGCTGGAGGTCGCCTTGCTCTTCACAAGCCCTCTGATTGCGTCATCCTGCCGGTTATTGCTTATATTCCTTTATGCATATATATATATATGTATATATATATTATATATATATATAATATTTGTATCTAATTTTAATAATATATATATATCTAATTTATTCTCTTATTTAATATTTATACATATATCCCTATATATTATATCTTTATCTAAGTATATATATATCTTATTTATATTGATATATATTTACTCTCTATTATCTTTATATATCTATATAGTATATCTTTATATATATATATATATATATCTATATATATATTTATATATCTAATATATATTATATATTATATATATATATATATATTTATATATTATAATATTTATATATATTTACATATATATATATACTATATATATATATATTTACATATAACTAATTATATATATATATAAATCATACAACTATGTATTAAGTCACTCGTGTTACTGTTGGCGGATAATGTTTCAAATCTTAATGTCTTCACTGTAACTACAGATGCTTCTTGGTTATGTATTTTGCATTGTGAATCAACCATTTACGTGGATGCTATTTGTAACGTTCTTTTTTATATTGCTACTTTCTTTGCGAAACTATGTGATTATTTCAGTTTATCTTTGCTGGGGATACATTCACCTATATATTGTTCACGTAAATATTTATTTATGTATTGAGTGTTAAAAATATAATGCATTGGACTCAATCGTTGTTGTGCTTGATTTGCCAATATCAAGCACATTGTATTAGAGTTGTTTACCATTTATAAAGACCGATAAAAACCCGATGTGCTTTTAAAAGAATCAAGGTTTTTTTTTTTAAACCAGGTCTTTTTGTTTTTCCTTTGTCACCTTTTAGCTTTAGCGTGATTAGTTCAGCCAAAGATTATTTGTTGTAAAAACTAACAACAACCTAGAGGTATGTTTCTCTTTCTCTTTCCCTTGATGTAATGATGTATGTGTATGCTTAGATACGTTCACAAACATTCATACATATATGAATTCTGTATGAGTGTATGTATTTATACATATACATTTATCTCTCTCTCTCTCTCTCTCTCTCTCTCTCTCTCTCTCTCTCTCGCGGATCAACGAACCCACCTGGAACGATCCTGCCCCCAAGACACGAGGCAGGCGAAGCAACCTTTCTGGCATCGGCCCCTGCTACCAGTAACTCCTGCTGCCTCTGCTACTTGCTCCCCTGCTTCTTCTGCTTCTTCTCTTGCAGGGGGTTCTCATGTTGATGCTATTGCTGTCTTCCAGGGTTCGGTCGTTTCTGGAATCCGTCATCAAACTGTTACTTTTTTTCCGTTCGATGACTGAGGGATTAATTATAGATACTCAGACTTTGCAAACACTAGCAGATTGATCGTGAAAACATTCAAAATCTGAAGCTATGGTTTAGAATAGAGGTAATGAAATGTTCCAGACGTCTTGTGTTTTGTTAATTGTCTTTTTTTTTCACTAAATATTCTCCAGCGCTGCCATGCTCAGTATTAATGTTCAGTATTACTTTTTTTTTTTTTTTTTTTTTTTTTTTGTGAAAGAAAACTATTGTTCAGGCGTTATCTGTCCGTCCGCTGTCAGATCTAAAAGACTACCGAGGTTAGAGGGCTGCAAATTGGTATGTTGATGATCCACCCTCAAATCATCAAACATATCAAATTGCAACCCTCTAACCTCAGTAGTATTTGTTTTTATTTAAAGTTGATTAAAGTTAGCCATGGATCGTGCATCTGGCAGCGCTTTCCGGAGCCATGGGACTCACCCCTTACTCTATCTGGTGAGTAACTGGAGAGCTGCTGGCCATATATAGTTGATAGTTTTATACAGCATTATACGTTGTACAGAAAACTCGATTGCTCCGGGGAAACACTGGCGCATTTTTTACTCGTTTCATTTTGATATTAACTACGCGCAGTGGCTTGCCGCAACTGAACGGTGGTTGCTTCTGTACCATCGGGAAATTTCCTCCCTCAGAATGATTCATATTATTATCTGGGCAGCGTGGGTTCCCACCACGCGAAAATTGCAGGCATTTCGGCTGACCCGTCTGGAGTCACGAAGGGCCCTGCCTGCCTGTCATGTCCAGCGTTGGACTTGAAGGGGAAGAGTGGATGGATGTCAGGTGGGTATGACTCGGGAGGGGAAAGTTTCCAGCAAAACTGTCTTGGGTATAGAAGGCGCGCCCAAAGGGTTAATCGTATCCGTTGGCACCTTCGCCGTAAGCAAAGCTTAGTGCATTTGGTGCGCTCCTTATGCTAGAATATAAGATTCCATTTTGTTCTGATATGCTACATAATTATGTATGTCATTTTAGTAGGAAGAATCACTTGGTTTCTTTACCCGCATCTCATTCATATTATAATTCTTCACCTCTCTTTCATAATCATTTCTCGTACTTATTTTAAAATTTATCCTTTTAGAGTTTAGAGGCTTTTTATATATGTTTATGTATGTGTTTGTCTATGGCCATTTATGTCCGAAATAAAGCTTTTAAATTTGAAATTGAAAATCATTTTGATAAGTATGCTTATTTGAGTACATGTTATGTTGTGGTATAAAATATCTGCACATAGATGCAAATATGAGTACATGTTATGTTGTGGTATAAAATATCTGCACATAGATGCATATATGAGAAAGGAGTTAGACAGGGAGACCCCATCTCTCCTAAATTATTAACATCGTGCCCAGAAGAAGTTTTTAAGAATTTAGATTGGGGAAATGTCGGAATTAACATTAATGGGGAATACCTTAACAACTTAAAATTTGCAGATGACATAGTTCTAATCAGTGAATCAGGGGAGGAATCACAAAAGATGATAGAAGATTTGAATAGAGAAAGCAGAAATGTAGGACTGAAAATTTATATGAGTAAAGCTAAGATAATGTTCAATGAAAATGCAGACAACAAATAAGGGTTTGGACGAACATTAGAGATTGTTAATGAATATACGTAGTATTTAGGACAGACAGTAAGTGTTTCTCCTGAACATGAGACCGAAATTAAAAGAAGGATAAGCATGGGATGGGGAGCCTTTGGTAAACAAACTGAGATTATGAAAAGTAAGAATGCCACTTTCTCTAAAAAGAAGTATTTAATCAGATGGTCCTTCCAGTATTAACTTAGCATCAGAAACTTGGAGCCTTACTAAAGCCTTAGAACATAAGCTGGTTACAACTCAAAGAGCTATGGGAAGAATAATGATGGGAATAACACTACGAGACAGAAAAAGAGCAACATGGATGCGAGAGCAAACTAAAGTAGAATCCGGACATTTTAACTAAAAGTAAGAAAAAGAAATGGATGTGGGCAGGACATTTATAATGAGAAGTCAGATAATAGATGGACGAAAAGATCAGAATGGGTCCCTAGAGATTGCAGACGAAGCAGGGGAAGGAAGAGAAGACGATGGATTGACGAGCTAAAAAAAATTGCGGGTATAGAATGGCTTAGAAAGACCAAAAACAGAAGGGAATGGAAGGATATGTCTGAGGCCTTTGTCCTGCAGTGGACGACTAGAAACGGCTGGTGATGATGATACACACACACACGCGCCCACACACACGCATACACACACCTCAGCTCAGACATCTGCCTGTATGTGCCAAGATTTGGAGCAAGTTAAACGGGGAAAGTGTGAATTGTAAAAACTTACCAACCCTGGTGATAAAAGCAGTACTGAGCAAATTAGCTGGAGATAAAAAAAACTCTACGTAAAATTGGAATGGATTTGCTCATTGTAGTCCTATTTTCTTAAACTAAATTAACTTACAGAACAAGCAATTCCTTCAGTCTCATCCTGAATTTTTTGGCCGAAGTTTCTGTGATATTTTCTGTCGTCGATGTGAAAGTAAGGCAAAATATTTGCATCGCACAATTGCTCGCATATATATACTACGTACAAAGATAAGCAGAGTGTATGTGTTTGGAGCCTGTTTTATATTGTTTCTCACGTATTTCCAATGGGTATTTCGCTTCAATCTATTTTTTATTTTTTTCATTTTACTGAATAATCATTGCTAGCGTAAGTGATTTATTTTTGTCATTTTTAAATAGAATTTACGATTCGGTAAAGAACTTCAGTTTAGGGAAAAGTAACTTGGAGCGCTTGCTTAAAAGGACATTGCTTCTGAGGTCAGCCTTGTGCGAAGGAGGCCCCGAGGGGGATGAGGCGGGGTGAGAGGAGATGTGGGGCTCAGGTACGAGGTGATTTGCATATGCCTTCGTGTTCTGAAGCAGTTATGGGGCTTCTCGAGAGGTGTCTAGTCCTAACTGCTGACATGTGCACTTCGAGAGTTCAAAGAACAGATTAATCAGGAGAGACGAAAAAGAGTTGCGCATTTGTTACGGTCATTAGCGTTTTTTTTTTTCAGTATCCTCACTATTTTTGTCGTCGTTGCTTCAGTGATTGTGATTTGGGCTTAGTGTTTTTGTTGACATTTTTTCCTTATGACTGTGATGATAATGACTGCTGTATAGATTCGGACTTAGTGTTTTTGTTGACATTTTTCCCTGATGACTGTGTAGATAATGACTGCTGTACATTGTAAAAAGATTTCAAATATGAACGTGGAGGCTTGTAAACTGTTTGCTCTATCAGTTACTATCTCGTCTTGAGTTTGTTGTGTGTTGCTGAAGGGAAGGAACTTGTAGGTCTTCTAATGAGAAAAATTGCAATCTGCCTATATCCCGTACCTACCAAATCAAGGACTTAAGGATGAGCTAAAGTGAGGTTGGATCGAACCAGGGTTCGCCTGAATAATAAAACAAATAAACCCCCCCAAAAAAGGGGGAGAATAAGGAAGTAATATAGAAATGCAAAAAATAAGGCTGGCTTACTTGTCTATTGCCGCATTACTTTATCGCGATAAAGTTGAACCTATGAATGAGACAGGAATAAACTCATTTACCTATGAAAGAAAATGTTCATAATATTGCAGTACACAAGAAACATAAGGGTCGTTCAAACGCTTTTCAACCCGATTTTCCTTTGAACACCTTGAGATCGGTACAATGCCTTTGGTACCAAGAGATACCAACGCCCAGGTTATTGGATACGGGCCATTCTTACCCGGTAGTGTCCAAGGCGGAACTTACCTCTCTCTCTCTCTCTCTCTCTCTCTCTCTCTCTCTCTCTCTTTTCTCTTGCTCTGTGGAAGAAAGTGGTTTAGTGGCTGAGGGAAAAGAAGGTTGATAAAGCTGAAAGAAAGGGTTTGAACCTCAGATTCCAAGGGTTGTGGAATGCTCGTGTGTGTGTGTGTGTGTGTGTGTATGTGTGTGTATGCTTGCTTATCGTTGTCATGAATAGTTTTCATGTCACGCAGTAGCCTGTTTTTCTTTTAATAGCGTAGTCATAAATTTTTCGAGATTATTATCTTTTTTTTTTTCAACGAGTCCCCCTACCCCCCCCCCCCAAACACCCCCGTCCGATGGAGTGAACTGATCATCAGAGAATCTCTCTCTCTCTCTCTCTCTCTCTCTCTCTCTCTCTCTCTCTCTTATTTTTGGTACAGCGGTGCGTTGTAGAGAAGCCGAGCAGCATCTGACGCAGAAATCTCTCTTGTACGGAACAGTTGTTATGACCGACGGGCAAGACAAGACGCGCCGCTTAGAAAACTCGTTCGGAGTCGTCGGCGACGTCGTACGTAGCCAAACCCGTAGATGATTCATAGCTAGGGCACGTGGGACGACGGTGAAGCTTTTCTGACGTTCGTGCCGTTCATTTTTGTAGGAAATTTCGCCTGGGCGACCAGATGGATGTTCCAGGATTTGTACTTTTCCTACGGGCTGCTCTATGAGCAAGAGCCCGTGTTGGCATAAGGCCAGCTTAATCTCAAACAACAACAACGATTTGTACTATGGGGATTACTACTACTACAGTACTACGGCGCACAGCCCCTGTCAATTTTGGGGATTTGTCTGGTTGCCCAGTAGTAAAAAAATTCATCTTGCGAGGTGACAATTTTCGGTCGTGTGCAATGTGCATGTCCGCGTCCCGGTTGTAGGGTGTTTTTGTGTGTGTGGGTGTGTGTGTGTGTGTTTTTGTGTGTGTGGGTGTGTGTATGTGTGTTTTTGTGTGTGTGTGAATCATAGCTTTCGTGTGACGTAAGTAACTTGTATTTGAACTCTCTCTCTCTCTCTGGTAGACATTAGAGATGCCTCACACTGAGGGACCTGGGGCAACCCGAACAAGATGTAAGGTCTGTAAGGTAAGGTCTCTCTCTCTCTCTCTCTCTCTCTCTCTCTCTCTCTCTCTCTTGTATCGTAGTCTACTACGTAGTTCTCTTCCACTCAGTGTGAATGGTATTATAATTTAGTTGTCCAAGGGATTGACTCAGATCTTGAGATATGTCTGTGGTTCCATCAGTGATAGTCTGCATTTCGCATGCACTGTTTATCTCTGAGGTCTGATCAGCAACAGTTCTCCCTTTCTGCTTTTTATGAGTGAATTCCCAGAAGGTTTGGCAAAATGACATTACGCTATATTTTTGGACGGCTTTACCCTCACGCAAGGAGGGTTTGGTTGCTGGGGTGGGATTAGGATGGGGGGGGGGGGGGGAGGCAGTGTTTGTCAGCTGTGACGCTTAAATCACTATCCTTCCTTTCTCATTGAGAGACATAATGGGCGGCAGTTTTATTTCCCTTAATAATCAAAGGATAAAGGATAGATACAAGGGAACAAAACATAAAGGCAGGAAACAAACCCTGAGCTTCATTAGTTCCTCGTTGGACGAGTGGTTTGCGTGCTCGCTTACCGATTCGGTAGTCCGGAGTTCGATTCAACCCACTCTGCCAACATGGAATCAGAGGAAATGTTTCTGGGGATTAGAAACTCGTTTCTCGATATAATGTTGTTCGTATCTCTCAATAAGTTGTAGGTCTCGTTGCTAGGCAACAGATTGGTTCCTAGCCACGTAAAGGTATCTAATCCTTCGGGCCAGCCCTAGGAGAGCTGTTAATCAGCTCAGTGGTCTGGTTAAACAAAGATATACTTTTTTTTTACTGAGCTTCAACGACACTGCTTCAGTCGTTTCGTGGTAATGAGGCTTATCGTGGTAGAAACAAAGGCCGTAGAGAAAAGTTGATCTTGTTTTGAAGCGAATGAAGGCAACTGAAGCATCAACAAATGACGCCAGTTTTAAGGCTCTCGTAAACTTATCGTAAATTTATATTTTCAAGCTAAAAAACCATTTCAGCGCCTCAATGGCGTGGTCGGTCTGGTCTTCGCCTGCCACCTAGGTTGCAGCGAGTCCGATTCTCGGGCATACCATTGAGGGGGGAGAGATGTGTATTTCTGGTGATGGAAGTTCACTCTCGACGTGGTTCGGACGTCGCGTAAAGCCGTTGGTCCCGTTGCTGAATAACCGCTGGTTCCATGCAACGTAAAAACACCATACAAACAAATAAAAGACCATTTCTATTGACAGTTGCGGTAGTGAGAACTCTAAGATTTTTGGAGGTGGCTTTCAGTTGAATATGAAATTTATGCCAAAGGCCAAGACTGGACCTATGAGGTCATTCAGTGCTGAAATGGAAATAGACTGTAGAAGGTTTGAAAGGTGTAACAGGAGGAAAACTTCGCAGTTGCATTATGAATCAAGTGTTAGGAGAGAGAAGTAAGACGGAAGAAAGAAGATATGAACGGAGGTACAGTAAAGGGAACGAAAGGGGTTGCAGCTAAGGGCCGAAGGCACGTTGCAAAGAGCCTTAAGTAATGCCTACAGTGCACCGCATGAGGTGCACTGACGGCATTACTCCCCTACGGAGTACTTTCTAGTTTCGGCCAGCTCACCATCATTTTTCTTCATTAAAAAAAATTAGCAACATTCAGCTGGACCTCCCACGTCTCCAACGATCGTGTTTCAGTCCTGTAGTACTTCCGAAGTGTTCCTGATTTATTCACGATAATAATGACCGACGGCCTCGTGACTTTCTTTATCTCGTGTTCGTGACGCGCCAAGTGACATATGTGACGTCATCGCGCGTACAATCGCCAATTCGCGCAAAAAGAGGCTTTGGTGATGATGAGAGGGTTTTAGGCTGGAACATTGGAATAAGGGAGTTTTGAAGCTATTCTTTTGGTACGCAGTACTTGATGGCCCAATTCCGTTCCCTTCACTGGAGAAATAGGGCGTCAAATTTCTGTTTTTTTATGGAGAGAGAGAGAGAGAGAGAGAGAGAGAGAGAGAGAGATAGATTATTTTGTTTTAATAAATTTATTACGCACCTTGGCGTCAGACATTTGAGTAGGTACATAGTAACAACAATATTGTTTACATCTAGAAGGTAATTAGGGTATACCAAAAGAATTCATATGGAATACAAAATAAATGTAACTGAAGTCTAACTATATTACAAATGTTTCAATGACATTATAGGTAGGTTATACCGATCTTTAGTTAATATCACACGCAGTCAATTTGATGAAAGGTAATGGTTGTTCAGTATCGAGAGAGAGAGAGAGAGAGAGAGAGAGAGAGAGAGAGAGAGAGAGAGAGAGAGAGAGAGAGTCCTTAATAATAAAACAATTGAATTCAGGTATGGACTCTTGATATGCACACTTGGTAATGACTTTTAAGTTTTCTAATATTTCTTCTTTGTTGAAATGAATTTACGTTGCATATAGATATACAGTTGATAATGTAGATGGATTTACGTTGCATATAGATACATAGTTGATAATATAGATGGATTTACGTTGCATATAGATATACAGTTGATAATATAGTAGATGGTTTTGGCGTCAGGGTAGATTACAGCGCCGTGATCACTTTATTCCGTATCCGAGATCATTAGGAAGGCAAAAGAATCAATATCCATCTCTTGTAATTTCCCTTTGTGAAGGTGACGAAAGCAATAAGCAAGAATATAGAAAAGATGTAGTTGATAATGGTCTAGTAAATATGCACACACAGCTTTTGATATTGCATATAGAAATAGTGATACAAACATATGCTAAGGAAAAAGTTGAGTATATCTTAGTTTAACCAGACCACTCAGCTGATTAACAGCCCTCCTAGGGCTGGCCCGAAGGATTAGATGTTTTCACGTGGCTAAGAACCAATTGGTTATACTCGGCAACGGGACCTACAGCTTATTGTGGGATCCGAACCACATTATATCGAGAAATGAATATTTCTAATCGCCAGAAATAAATTCCTCTGATTCCGGGGAAGCGAACTCGGACTACCAAATCGGTGGGCGAGTATGCAACCCACTTGTCCGGTGGGGAACTTATATGCTAGCGAACTCAAAACCAAGATGTGGGGGGCTTTGAAAAATGAGTGGGATGGAATTCATTGGTTCTAAGGCTTCGCGGATTTTGCAATTAGCGATTTAGAGTAGGTTTGTGAAGTAAAACATTTCCGTAAAGTTGTAAATTCATGTTAGTTCAACACTTTCTCAAAACGTTGCTGAAACTGAAAAGTGAAATTAGTCTTAACGAATTTCCTTCATTGAAACACGAAGTCTTTTTGCAGAGTCCTTGCGTAAGGCGCACAGAAGGATTTTTCAGCTTCACATTTTATCGAACAGATGGATAGCGCCCCAGGTAAAAGAGGAATGCTGTATATACGTGTCCCTTGCGAAATAGAGTCACGAAAGGTCTTTATCTTGGGTTAAATAATCATCTCATTCGTCTCCTTGCGCAAACTGTAGTCGGGTCTGAGTTTTGCCAAACGGTTTTTTTATGGCTTATGGAGTTCTTGTAATGTTTTTTCTCTCTTAGGTAAAATGCCTGAGAGAGAGAGAGAGAGAGAGAGAGAGAGAGAGAGAGGAGAGAGAGAGAGAGAGGTGGTCCACCCACTTAGAGAGAGAGAGAGAGAGAGAGAGAGAGAGAGAGAGAGAGAGAGAGAGTAAAGCTGGTCCTTGAAATAACCCGTAATTATATTTTCTTTTTTCTTTTTTTGTTTCTTGCACAAATTTAATCCATTTCTATGTTGTGAAGTCGTTACAGACCACGATACCCTTTTCATATACTCGGGGAGTAAGCCTACAAACTACTTTGTTGTGCTGTTGTTGTTGCTGTTGTTGGGGGTAGGAAAGGTCTATGGAAGAGGCTGAAAAGGTCAGAAAAGGGTGTTTCACATTGAGTTAAAGATACAGGAATTTTGGGATAGGATATTTATGATTTGTTTATTAGAATGAAAATGTAAAACATAGATAATGTGCATGTTACACAGTACAGGACAGTTATTTTCAATTAAATATAGTGTATTTTAATGTTCGTTGGTGAAACAAGGCTCCATTTAACCGTAGAATTTAGCACATTTTAATTTTCGTTAAAAGTTAGGAATATAATGCTTACATCTTATGTGTGAGGGGAAAATCTTGCAAGCGTCTCGAGGAAGCTGGAGGTCGGATCACGCCTTGTTAATGTAGCTTCCAAAAGAACATCGATAAATATAATTTTGATACTATTTGTTTCTAGACAGTTTCTATAGTTTTCTATTCGGGTTTTGCCTTCTTCTCATCTTGTTTCTTTGCTTGCAATCACACGTCGCATTTCGTCCATTCCCAAGATATACGAAACAAAGGCAGTCCATGACACAGACACAATTGAGCCTTTCACATGGAATGGACGCGCTGTGGAGGACACCACAATTGCATAACATTACGCCCTTGCCTCTCTTATTTTTTTTTCAGTTTCTGGAACAGTAATGACTGGGAGGCGGAGGAGACGGTCATCTTGCATAACGCGCGAAAAAAGTTGATACGTCTTTTATTTCCTATGTATTGTTGTATTTCAGACGTCTTGCACTTTATATATATATATATATGTATATATATATATATATATATACATATATATATATATACATATATATATATATATATATATATATATATATATATATATATACACGCGCGCGCGCGCGCAAATACCATCGTCATAGCCAAGTAGGACATCCGGTGTGGACGCCTGCGTCCGATGTTCTTCTTTGTTCAGCGTCATTATCACCACTACCTCGGCGTGTGAATTTCATCATTTGAATCATCACATAAAGGACGGTGTCAGGGGAGACTGACTTTTATGGGGGTCTGTGTGTGAGGTGTTGTGAGGTGTCGCACTATTTAAAGTTTTTATTTATTTATTTATTTATTTTTAGAAAAATATTACATTTCATTTACATAAGTAGGATATTGCAAAATGTTACAAAATTATATACCCACAGTGTTTACAAATTACTATGGATTTTATTTTTAAACTAGGCTTTTAATAATTTTTTTAAACACCTTAATAATTGTACTCTATACTTAGAGAATTAATACTGGCTACTCAAAAACTGTAATTAATGAACTCTTTTGTGAACACTATCTAAAGTTAGAGGATCCTGCTGGTAATTAACGTTCTCCCAAGAGGTGCCAGGAATTTTTTTTTGTAGTGAGGTAGTAGAGAAAACTCTTTTAAAGAGATAGCAAGCAACGCTTCACAGGAAGTGACGTTCAAAGCTGTTTTGGAAGTCATAAGGAAAAATTTTTGAAAGGCAGCAGGCAAAGTTCCTGTAGGAGGTAACCTGCTAAATTCTTCTCATAGCATCAGACGGAGTCTACCCAAAGCTGTATAAACAGCATTCTGTAGTTCCTGTCTGCGGTCAGCTCCCCAGAACCTACAAGATGCCTACTACCATATCTGGATTTGTATCCTCAAGAGTCTAGCAGGTCAGAGAATTAAAAAATGTTGGCAGTCGCAGTGGGAGGATATTTTAACTAATCAAAAAATGCGCAGTATCACGTCATCACTGTCTCCTTGGTCATATCCGTATATGCCAAGGAGACAAGAAACGATGTTGTGCAGATTGAGGATTGGACATACAAGACTCACCCATGGGTTCTTGATGTCTCGTGAAAATCCTCCGCTTTGCGAGAACTGTACTGTGCCCTTGACTGTGAAACATTTGTTGATTGAATGTCCCAGATCGGGATTTTGAGACAAGTTCCTGTCTTGGGGTCGTGACAGAGTAGGTAATTTTATCCTAGCTACAATTCTTGGAAAGGATTGTAATATAGAGCAGTTATATAAATTCATGGGGGAGGCGGGCCTCCTCAGCCAAATTTAAATTATACATAGACTATCTATGTAAGAACTTATATATATGAACAAAATTTTTATATACATATATTTCTAGATATTTTTATATGAAATTTATTGAAAATTAAATTTTTTCTATTTAATTTATTTTTGTGTCAATTACCCAGATGTTGTGACGCCAGATTTAATAGATACAATCAATCAATCCTGTCTTTAGGATCCAGTTCTTTGAGAGTCATGAGCAGAATTCCTCTGGAGGAAACTAGCAAAGTTCTTTGATGGCGATGGGATTTGGCTGAAGCTCGTTGGAAGGTAATAATGAAAAATCTGCAGGTGAAGACAAGTGAAGACTTTTTAGGGTAGTAAATTAATTTATTTAAAAGGTAATCAAGTTTAGAAACTGCAGTCTGTAACATAGAGTAGTTTGTAATATTTCCCAGAATAAACCTTACGAGGGAGTTAGAGTGAGAATTTAGGATTGGAACTTGATGTTCTAGTTCAACTATTTGATAAAAGTAGTTTTATTTTTTTGGCAACATTCTTTTAGCTTTATTGCTAAAAGAATTTTGCCTACAAAAAAAAAAGGTAAAGCTTTCAGGATGATATCAACAAATCCTGTTTTTGACCTTCGGTTAAAACCGCCGAGTGAAAGAAAAGTCCATCTAAAAAAAAAAAAAAGTGATGTCTGCAACGCTTTCTTATGTAGGTATTACAGCGCCGTCTAAATTTCTCTCATCCGTTCTAGTGGTCTTGGTTTCCGACTGCCTGTCAGTCATCCGGGTTGCTTCAGATGAATAACGATCACATGACCATGACACCGCGTTCATTTTCCCATGGAAAAACAAAATTGCATCTCAAAGAAGCCGAGGGTTTTTCCTCGCGGTGGCTGCCAGGCATCTTGCCTCAGTCGGTGTCCTTGGCGGAGCTGAGGCGGAATTGGGGGTTTTTGGATTGTGCTTCTTCCATTCAATATTGGGAGCTTTTTTTTTTTTTTTTTTTTTTTTTTTGATGTTCACGGGAAGATTTCCACAGAAGGCAATTTCCAGGTGTCTTCGGATTCATGATGTGGTCAGTTGGTGCATTTATTCATCTTTTTACTTTTCTGTAAAAGAAAACTATCGAGATGGCTCTTTGTCTGTCCGTCGGCACTTTTTCCGTCCGGCCTCAGATCTTCTCAAAACTACTGATGAGCCGCCGTCTGTGTAGTTGAGTGAAGTGACTAATGAGGAAGTTCTGTAAGTGAGGATTGTTAGGGCCTGTCCACACTGAGAGGAAACATTGTTTGCAAATAATGTTTCCTAGTGATGACAGGCCTTTAGAGGAAAACAGGTTATTGTTGAAAAGTTTATCACATGTAGACGACTCTGATACATAATTATCGTTCTCTATATGTACGGACGTTTATGCCTGTTTCATCTCTTATTCGTTGGATTGTTATATCCTCCTTTGGGTATTAAATACCCCACACTTGGATTAAGCCCGAGTATTGACTCCCTCATATAGTCTAAAGGCTTCTTAGTGATAGATTTCCATATTACTTTTCTTTGTAACTAAAAACTCCCCATCGTAATTCATGTTCGGCTTTATTCGCTGAGTGTGAGAACTGGGGTATTTTCGTAGTTGAGCGGCGAATTTCGCAATTCCCATGGCTAACGTATTGGATGCGAAGTAGAGTTTTCACATTGTATCGTCGTAATGACTGCGAACTTCCTCCATGCCAAGTGATGCCTACTAGTTTTGCTTCGTGTTTGTACGAATGTCGCTGAATGGCTTTCGGACAGAAATTGTACGAAGCGAACAGTCTCTCGTTATGATCCGATCCCTTCTATTGTACTTCGCGACTCCTGCTTGGGTTTTCCTTTATCGGGGTTGCTCGTTGTTTTTCTCCCAGAATATCTGCCATTGTTCTGGTGCTATGCATGTTTGCTCTGTGCAGACGGTTCGAATCCATCGCTACCAGGTTTATCGCATGCGGTATTGATCACTTATAATCTCCTTTATTCACGTTTGGCACAGTTCATCCTCATCCTGATCTCCAATGCCGTGTAAAGTGAAGGACTTCTGTGAAAATCCGCCGATTGTGTCTTAAATGTTCTTTCACTTCCACAAATCTCCGCTCGTCTCCAGCCCGGAGTGTTCATAGTTCCCGTCCCATTAGGTGTTGCGAAAAAAAAGAAGAAGATGAAGAAGAAAAATGTAAGTTTTCCAGACCTTTTCCGACAGCCTTTCGTTGTTCCTGTAGCACAAAATAAAGTTACCTTTGGCCCTTGTAAGAGTTTGATGCCAGGTATGTCACCAAGATATCAGTCAAACCAAATTTTATGCATTAGAGTGTTTTTACTTTGTTATTGCTGTCTAGGCTTGGCATTAACTATTTTCATTTCCTTATTCAGTCACTGACTGACTTGGGGGTAGTATTCGTATTCCTGTTTGATTTCTTTCCACGTTGGTTTGATGAGATGTCACACTGACCCCCGAACCATTTCTTTGACTCCGTGACGCGCTACTGAGAGAGCCCGGCCAAGCAGCGTAGAATTGGAAGGCGCCCATTTGCTTTGTTAGTGTGTGACGAGGTTGGCATCAAGAGGGTGTTGAAGATTGTGCCATATTTCATCGCCCGAATTTCGTGTTGGTTCCCCGTGATTTATGAGGCAGTTACCTGTGTGTGTGGGAGCAGGGGAGGAGGAGGAGGCATTGTTACACCGCGCGCATGGAGAGGTTTATTTTTGTCGTCACATCTGCCGCATATACTACATCTCTCACATCGTAATCACTTCTCCTTTGTCATAACACTGGGTATTATTACCTTTTGTTGCTGGGAAAGTACGCCGCACCGGGTTTTATGTTTCGAGGACGAGCCTTCCGAGAGGGTAATTGCTCATTGTTTTATATGCTGTCTGGCCTCGGATGCCGACACTTCCTGGCACTCTTTTGTGCGTCTGCGCTCTCTCGCGCGCTCCTTTGCCCTCTTTCGTCGGCTTTTGCATTTGATGCTTCGTAAAGCCTTCAGCCATTTTGGATTTGGAGTTGCAGATCTCTCTCTCTCTCTCTCTCTCTCTCTCTCTCTCTCTCTCTCTCTGTATATTGTCATTATTGTATTTGTTGCTTTACAATTCAGCAAGCGTGTCTGCACGCACTTGCTGTCTGATTGTAGGTAGGAAGTCACAATTTTGGTGTCCTCAAGCTCTAATGCACACGAGAGACATACATTCACCCATATATATATATATATATATATATATATATATATATATATATATATATATATATATATGTATATATATATATATATATATATATATATATATATTACGAAATCGCCGCCTCTATTCCAAGAATCCATAGAGATGGATTCTCCTTGGATCGGATACGATACCTAAGACCAGGGATGAGATATAAACATACACACTGACTTACAAGTTAGTAGTTTTTAAGTGCGGTTTCAAAAAGGGTCAAGGCAGGTTGTAGGCTCCAGTGACTCATTGGGGATCAGCATTTTAGGAGTTGCTCTATGTCTATGTTGCGAGACTTCTATCCATGTCCTTTCCTTTTGCTGGTTCTAAATAGTTTTTCCTTTAGACGCTCCATTTCCATAGCCTAAAGCGCCTCAGTGGCGTGGTTGGTGTGGTGTTTGCTTCCCACCTCAATGGTCGCGGTTCGAGTCTCAGCCATTCCATTGAGTAGTGAGAGATGTGTATTTCTGGTGATAGAAGTTCACTCTCGATGTGGTTCGGAAGTCATGTAAAGCCGTTGGTCCCGTTGTTGAATAACCACTGGTTTCATGCAACGTAGAAACACCATACAAACAAACAAACATTTCCATACCCTAAGACCTTAAGGACTTTAGGACTGAGCAACATCTAAAAATAGGTCGAGAGAACAAGCAGTTCACTCAGTCCCATGCAGACCAGACCTCTGACCTGCTAGGCCCGAATCTCGGTGCCGTATCTATCTTGGCATACTGCCACAACTGGTAAGTGTCACAATAGACCTGGACTACCAGCAGTTCCTTCATTGTTAACGGACGATAGTGGATCGTCTAGCCAAGCTTCGAAGCGCAGTTGCAATTCAGTAAGTCTGATGTTAGTAATTGAGTGCCAGTGACTTTTCCGCCAACTAAAATCTCTCATTTCGTTTGTGCATTATTCATCTCCAAAAGTGAATCCCTTGCTGATGCCCAGTATAAAGTACAGTATCGTGTGTGTTCCCCATATGAAATAAGTCTATTGATGAAATAATCCTTTCCATTCAGTGACATAGAGTTGGTCGTCCCTCCATTGTGATAGACTATTGCAAGTGAGAAAATCCTTTATGCACAACTCCTTTTCTGGGAAATCCGTTTCCAGAGAAGTGTTATCTCTTCTGCTCGCTTTTCTGCCACCAACCTACCTTTTGAGAAGTTGCCTTCGAGGGGCAATTAATTCAACCTTGCTACAGACAAGCCATCTGCTTCTGCAACTGATTACAAGAGATTGAAACTGTATATTCAGGAGCCAAGGGCTCCCGTTTGCGCTGAGACTTTGTGTACATTTCCATTTTCTCTGGAAGCCAGTTAGCTGTGAATTTTTTCTTAATTTTATTGTCGCATTTCCTTGCTGGGTTGGATGCCAGTCGTGATTTATTTCCCCTGCTTGAACTGTGTGAAATAAAGTAATTTAATGTAATTACTGGCTTTCATGGTGACCTTCCATTTTGGTTTAGATGTAACTTTAAGGTAAGTTGAATTGCAAGTTGCATTTTGTTTTATATTTGGTTCTGGGTAGTGGCCCCTGAGGCCAAATTCACAATTAGTGTTCATCTCATCTTGCCAGGTCCACATAAATATGTAACAATATAGATATATATATATATATATATATATATATATATATATATATATATATATATATATATATATATTATTATAAACGGAGAAGCCAACGTGAAATCAGAGGAATTTATTTCTGTTGATAGAAATTCATTTCTCGATGTAGTCTGGTTCGGATCCCACAATAAGCTGTTAGTCCCGTTGCTAGGTAACCAGTTGGTTCCTAGCCACGTAAAAATATCTAATCAGCTGTTAATCAGCTCAGCGGTCTAGTAAAACTAAGATATGCTTAACTTATAAACAGAGAGGAAGAAAGCATCCCGTCAAATTATCGGGAAGTGAGTTAATATTCCCATTCCTCTAGGAAGCTAATAATATTCCCATTCCACTGGGAAGACGATTAGCTGTTATTTGGGGCCCGACTTTCCATAAGTCTGGTCGTGATATTCTCGTGGGAAACCTATGCATGCGTGAATGAATTTAATTCCTTGTCAAGATTTCCCGTAGCGAATCCGTCGAGGAAGAAGTAATTGTATGAGGAAGCGTCAGTTTTGAGAGGCACTTACGTGTGGTTGATGCGGTTTCATTGCTGTCTCTTCGGGAATTGGATCAAGTCTGGCTCCAGTTTTATAGTTCTGTGAGTTTCCTCATCCAGAATTGTACCGAAACACTTTCATTTATTACGGTTGGAAGTTGTCGGTTCCGTATGTGCTTATGATTTGTAAGTTTGTAAGTTTTTGCGTTTTACAATAATTATCAACAGTGTGTGTGTTAGGGGAAACAAATACGCATGTTAGGACATATAGAATGTATTCCAAGCTGGCAATATTTGCTGGTGTTTCCTTGTTGTTCCTGTTTTATCTATACATTAGGCTACAAGTATTTTTCACCTTTGCTGGAGTTTGTAATGTGAATTAGTGTTATTTACTGAATCCTCAGACTTTCTCAGAAGTAATCGACATCCCTTACTGCATTTACTATAACAGAGGCGTACAGGGCCTTTCCTTAATTCGTTTGTCGTTTGTGTATGTTCAGTTTTTCTGGCTTCGTATAGTGTTCACGAGGTATGCCAGAGTTTTGGCAATATAGAAATATTGGCACCTTCTATCTCTCAATTTCTTATAGCTGATGCGCAGTTGGTAACAGGCAGATCAATAAAGAGGATTGAATAGTAAAACGTAGATTAATCGCTTCGCTGAACATCACTATTCTGCCAAGGCAAGGTAAGATGTCAGATTGCCATATGAACGTGGTCTGATGCCTTTTATTATTCGCCGCTAATTTCAGGGAAGATTTAGCCAAGGTCTTTTTATAGCTTGATGTATAACATCATTTTTTCACCATTTTATCTTGAGGTTCACTTTCTTCTGAGGCATTTTTTCTCTCACGCATCGCAATCAAGTTGATTTGAGCCGCAAGATTTTGAGTAGAATAGACGAAATGAGAAAATGTCGGATGCTGACATTTTGTTAAAAAAAAATAAAGATTAAAAGTAAAAATAAAAAGATAAGAAAAAAGCTGGTACAGATATAACAATAGAGCTGTACCGTTTATGAAAGCCCCGTTTCTCCTTCATTTCAATGGGAAAACGAGAAAAATAATATTATAAAAAAAAGGGAATGATACATTGCAGTGATTACAAGTACAGTGTCTCCAGTTGTTCAGCCGTGACACGAAATTGACAGAATCATAGTAGTGAGTAGTGAGAATTTGTAATGAAACCACAGGCGTATGTCTGTGCCATAACACTGAACAAGGAAGGTAGATAATTTGTATAGAGAGCAAAGGTACGGCGCTTTTGTACAGAATACCAGGTGGCACCGCCTGGCGACCTTTAGTGTCACCTTGCCTGTAGGAGACAATATGTATAACTGCAGGGGAGGGGGAGGAGGTGCGTCTCTCTGTCGCCCTTGGGTTCTGTAAGCCTTCCTTCCACCCCTTGCAGTCTCCTCCTCTTCCTTCTCCTGTGGTCCTTTGGGCCCAGGATTATAAGGGAGGCAGCCAAGGTCGTGGGCGTGGCGTCGCCGCCTGCGTTGTTTATTATAAACTGTAGGATTAATATTATTATTAATAATATTATTATTATAAAATTCACAATCTCTTGAAGAACAATCTGTCATAAAATTCCACAATTATATATTAGAGTATATTACTAAGTAAAACAAACAGATTCATCAGTGTTGACGTTAAAATCATATAACTGTGGATTTCTTTGGCACAGATTATTATTATTTTTATTGTTAAAGAAAATGGCAGATTAAGCGAGTTGATTTTATATATATATATTTTTTTTTCTATTTTTCTTATCACCCGCTTCTCTGGCTCAGCGATGTTTCTGAGTAACTGGCCAATATTCATATTGGGAATTTCTAAAAATTATAAGAATGCTGAAGGTGGTATTTTATTATTATTATTATTATTATTATTATTATTATTATTATTATTATTATTATTATTATTATTATTATTAATGATAATTGCAGTTTATATTACCCCTCAGGATGGTTAGTGGGCTTGTTAAAAATATTTTCTAATGTTAATGTTACTTCTCATTTATACTACTACTGCGTTTGAGTTGTTGAAAATTGACGTTTATATTATTGTTATTAGTATTATTATTATTAATGATGATGATTTAATTGCAGCTTATATTACCCTCAGGATGGTCAGAGGGCTTATTACAGATATTTTCTAATGTTATTGATACTTCTCATTTTCACTACTACTGCATTTGAGTTGTTCAATATTGAGAGTTATATTAGAATCAACATGAAACTGCATCTGGAAGTCTTCGCAACAATAGAATAGAAGAAGAATGAGTCGCAATACAAAGAAGAACAAAAGGCAAGACCCGAGAATACGGAATGATGGCCAGATTAGACAAATAACGAAATTCAGGGTTGAAAGGTGAAAGAGCTGAACTGTGAGGGGCCGGGGGTCGGGAGTTGGCAGGGGGCCGGGGGGGGGGGGGGTGATGGGAACCTCCAGTCCGTAACCCTTGCGACCCGAACAGACAAACACGTAACGTGTCTCTTCCATTACGGGGAACTTTTGCCTTGACTTTTTTTCTTTTTCTCTTTTTATACCTGCGTCGTTGCTACGAATTCCTTCACGGATACTTAGAGAAGAAGAAGAGGAAGAAGAAGAGACAGCTGATTGCGCCTGCTAGTCTGTGTTCTTATCACGAATCTTTGGTTTGTTATTACGTACAGCGAGTTGCATGTTTTCATATTAGGTTTTGGTATGATTTTCTACTACTCTCTCTCTCTCTCTCTCTCTCTCTCTCTCTCTCTCTCTCTCTCTCGCTGTGTGTGTGTGTTGTATCTTGTACTTTAGAATTTTTGCAATCTCGTTTCCAAAGTTCGCGCCTTCATCTGTTCAAGGTCTCGTGGAATGAGTGAAGTCAATCTGTCTTCAGCTCAAGTCCCACAAAGTTATTTGTCAATCGTTTTATAGACCACTTGACGTGGTTAGACTTGTACTCTGTCAGGGTGGTTTGCGATATAGTTGTGAACTTTTCGCTTTTTGTCTGAGCTCAAAATGAGTTTTTTTTCTGCTTAAAGTATTTTTTTTTCTTTGAAGAATTGGAACAAAATTCTAACAAAATTCTTAGGAAGACCACCTTGACTTACACCTCACTGTTCTTATCTGTCTCAGATGTAAAAACAAGCGAGAGAGAGAGAGAGAGAGAGAGAGAGAGAGAGAGAGAGAGAGAGAGAGAGAGAGAGAGAGAGGACAAGGCCTAACATCAGAGGAAGAGGCAGGGCCGAATTTTAATTAGGATCTATTCAAGGAATGTTAGAAGACGTGAAATTCAGAATAAGAATATTGTGTAGTATGTTTCTATTTTTTGACTTGTTCCCATTCATAAGAATTTCCTTTCATTCATAAGAAGACTTTTTATAGTGTAAACTTGCGAATGGCTTATTATGTTTTGAATAATTGTAGGTAGAGAAGGTAGCTGCTGAGTACGATCACAATCTTGGAAAATGGTGATTATTAGTTGATATATGAAAGGATACATTATTATATGAGCAATTGACGACGACCATGATGAACGTAATTAAATATATATAATAAACAAATACCACTGGTAACCTTGTAAGGAATATATATATATGTATATATGTGTATATATATATATATATATATATATGTTTAGTATATATATATAAATTGTATATATATGACGACAACATGATCAATATTATTATATAAATAAACAAATACAACTGGTAACCCAGTAAGGAATATTATATATATATATATATATATACTATATATATATATATTATATATATATGTGTGTGTGTGTGTGTGTGTGTGTGTGTGTGTGTGTGTGGCTGTGGGTGTAGTATGAGATCAATAAAATATACTACCTGTTGAAAGGAATCAGAGTATGCGTTATATGGAAGGACATCACCAGCAACAAGAAACATATAAGGATAATATGTACCAAAATATCATGAAAATAGGAGTCTATAACCAAAGACCACATTGTAACGCACGTCTATTCTTCATTCACATGGCATCACCGCTCATCATGTGGTGTAATGTGAACAGCCAACCGCAGGCATCTTAATGGCCTCTGTATTGTTTTTTACTTTTTTCCAATTTTTTTTTTTTTTTTTTGGGCGTGTTGCTGTCATTTCTCAAACAGTTTTGTCTTCAGTCGACTACATTTTTTGTGTTCTCGAGTAATTGTTATTATTATTATTTTTTTCCGTGTTGCTGTCATTTCTCAAATAGTTTTGTCCTCTATCGACTCTATTTTTTTGGTTTCTCGAGTAATTATTTTTAAAATTCTATTCAGGTATCTTGGACCCTGCATTTAAGTAGAATTTTCGATGTACTTTCATTACTTTCAAATTAGTGAGATTCAGCAAAACGCTTTTTGTCTTAAATACTTTGCTGTGTTGCCGAAATATTTCAAGTTTAGAATTTTAATCGGTCGTTGTTGCGTTTCTAGTCCTGTTTCCACTGGCTTTAACTTATCTACAAAAAAAAAAACACACACACACAATCAGTGGTTATAAATGCCCATAATCGTGAAATCACACACAGTTTGTCTGGTCAGTGCTTGGATGGGGGCCCAGACATTGACTGAACACGACCCCAGAGCTATCTGTGCTAGGTCCGTGGGCCAAGTATGTGTGTGTATATATAATGATACATAATATATATATATCATATATATATATATATATATATATATATATATCTATATATTATATATATACATAAATTTATGTATGGATAGATTTTGATGTTTGGCCACGAGGAAACTGAGACAACGAAAGTAAAGACGAAATTATATATATATATAATATATATATATATATATTATATATATATAGATATATATATATATATATATATTATATATTATTGAAGTTCAGTTCGTTGTTGCAACTTGGGGCACGTCTAGGAATCCCAAATGAAACTGTTGTAAGGCAGACGGTGTTCCAAGAGTGGTAGAAATCTCTCAAGAATTGTAAGTGCTTGAAAGAGTACTTTGGCAAATAGGCTCCATCATTAGTCTTCATGGAAGGAACCCCTGCAATGCTTCTCCTGGAGACAGCGAACGAAGAGAATAATCCCTCCGTTGCTCTTCAAGAAAAATTTATCCATTAATTCTGTTTTTCTTGTTCTCCTTTTAGAACCGAGAGAGAGAGAGAGAGAGAGAGGAGAGAGAGAAAATACTAATGAAATATAGGCATTAGATATGGTTAACGTGTTTATCTGTTAGTCTCGTTTTACTATTTCATTTTTTTTTATTCTTCATCGCATCAAGATCGACTTCACCTCGGTTGATTTATTTTATGACATTTTGACAGTGAATCAAGTTCCTCTTTGGGCTAGTGGGTCACGTGCTCGACTACCGATTTGGTAGCCCGAAGTTCGTGCCCCGCTCTGCCAACGCGAAATCAGAGGAATTTATTTCTGGTGATCAGAAATTCATTTCTCGACATAATGTGGTTCGGATCCCACAATAAGCTGCTAGGTAACCAATTGGTTCCTAGCCACGTAAAAAATACATCCATTCCTTCGGGCCAGCCCTAGGAGAGCTGTTAATCTGTTCAGTGGTCTGGTTAAACTAAGATATACTTTTTGCCAGTGAGTCAAGCGCCGAGTCACTTTCCGAAAAGAGGCAGCTGGCACGGTTGGTCAGCGAGGTAAATAGATCCAGAAAATAACTGATTTAAATTGCGATGAATTAAGAAAAACAAGTGGAACTGAGAGGGAACCTCCACAGTTACTCCAAGAGGTTGAACAGGACAGTTGGTGAAAGGAGTTGAAATTGCATTCAAATTGAAAGGCTAAGAAGACTGGAAGTAAGACTGTTGCATTTTACTGACAGCTCATAAATGCATCAGCATTTCAGATTAAGAGAGAATTCAAAAATTCACACTTTATGCTAAGAGTATACCTGCTAAATCTCGTCTAGCCCAGTCAGACAGTCAGTCAGTCAGTCATCTGCACATTGGCAAATTCTTCTAACAGCAGGTGTTGCTGGCTGACTGCACCTCATCTAAGCCTGAATTTTCCGCTTACTGTAATATAGTGCCTATCGCTATCAGTTATTTTTAATAATGACCTAGTGAAATTTTGAGAGAGAGAGAGAGAGAGAGAGAGAGAGAGAGAGAGAATGAATGAATGGTGTGATTTACCGAAAAACATCTTCACACAGGACCAGAACTGCACTTGTGTCAAAGGCAATAATCACAAATATTTAAAAACTCAGAGAAAATAAACTCGGTCGATCTAACGGGAAGTACTATAGTGGATACACATCAACCGTGCATTTGATGTCTAAGCCAGTCCTTTACGACGGTCGTGATTGGCTGTGGTAAGCCAATCACAAGGGTGGGAACTCTCAGTTTCTCTCGAGAGTTCACATGGGTAGGATGTATGTCCACCTCTCCCGAGGGATACGTCTTTCAAAAGTATCCCTCAGGAGAGGTGGAACATATACATCCTGCCTATGTGAACTCTCGGGCGAGACAGAGAGGATCGTCGTAAGGGACTGGCCTAGACATCAAATGCACGGTTGATGTACTCTACTATAAGTACGAACTCTACGAGGTGTCAAAATTGTCATTAAAATGAATATAGGAGGTTGGTGTCCTCCTCGGCCAGTTTTAATCCCCCCCACACACACACACACACACACACACACACAAAATATATCAAATATATGCGAAAGGAAAAACAGTACAGGATCATACATAGACGAAAATGACGGCGGAAATCATGCCCGCAAGATAATCTCCCCATCTGCAGAGGCTCAGGCATATAGAAGTCGACACCGTGATATGATCAGGTATCTGAAAAGCATTTTACGTTTGCTTGGGAGTCGAGCGTCGATCTTGACACTGTTATTTGAGCCTTCAAAGAATTACGTAGCATCCTGAACCTGTCTCTGCTCACCAGAAACACATTTTGTCGAAGGAAATCAGGCTTGCATATAATATATACCTGCGCTTTGTGTTATTTGTGTTATTAGGGAATTAGTTAAAATTGTTAAAAGATTTCGTGGGGCATACGGAATGTTATTTCTAGCGCATATTTAGTTTCTGCTTTGCAAGGCAAGTTGTATTAGTTAAGGTTCTCGTTTATTAAGCTGCATTTACAATTTTAATTGTAACAAGGCATGATTCGACCAAATATATATATATATATATATATATATATATATATATATATATATATATATATATATATATATATAGTATATATATGTGTGTGTGTGTGTGTGTGACTTACAACGTAGTCTGAATTACCGATACAGGTCTTGTCTCATCTCTACCATTTGCATCTTGCCCTCATAATGAGAAGGGTTGGGGGGTTTGGGGTGGGGGGGGGGGGGGTGGGGGGGGGGGGGGCCTATTTTCGTTCCGGCTCAAGGAACCAACCGGGAGCTGTCTTCGGACTCCTCGTTAACTTTAACTCGCACATGAAGGATGCTCATTTCCCTGTCTGTCAGACGGCCATATTCTGCAGGTAATTTTGCTTAGCCGTTAATCCGAAGCGGTGGATGATCTTCGAAGTATGATGGCCAGTAGTGGGGAGTGCTTGCTTGATTGCCTCCGGCTCTTGCTGCTACTGCCTTTGATGATTCTGCTGTCCGGAGGCCGACGGAAAGGTCAACTTAATGCATTGCACCTTTTGAGCTCAAGAGGAAACAACCGATAAGTTAAAACAAGTAAAACATGCGCCGAAGACGGAGTTTTCTGTACAACGTATAACGCCGTATAAAACCATCAACTATGACCAGCAGCTGTCCAGTTGCTCACCAGAAGTGGTAGAGTGATGGTACGTCCCATGGCTCCGGAGAGCGCTGCCAGGTGCACGATCCATTGCTAGATTTAACCTTAAATAAAATAAAATCTACTGAGGCTAGATGGTTGCAATTTGCAGCCCTCTGATGGTAGACGGGCAAAGTCGGCAAAATAGTTGTCTTTTACAGAAAATTGAAAAGAGCAAACTCTGTCCCCTGCGAACAGTGAAGTTGAAGTATATCGGCTTGGTAATGCAGTTGAGCTATATCAAATATTTCTTGTAAATAGGAATAAAAAAAAATGTATGTTGTTACAATCAAAGAAACAGATTCTCCGAGTGACGTCACTTCTCACCTGATGCATCAGAAGTGTTGGAAGACTTAATCTATCATCCCGCCGTGGTTCTCGAGTTTGACTGGAGAAGGTTACAATTCTGAATTCAGTTCACGGCGTAATAGTGTTGGGCTTTTTAATAATGCATCAGTCGTACCGTGCCTGGCAGTCTGAACACGAGAGTTGGGGGTTGCAAACTTGCAACCCCATGGTATCCTGTACACCCCTCCAACTCCGCATATCCCAGGTGAGCCCATGAGATACCCCCTCCCCCCCCCCCCTTTTCTATCTGTCTGTCTGTAGATTCTGTTTTATATATTTAAAAGCCACGCTGATTATACTCGGTTTTTTTCCATCTGTCCAACTGCCTGTGGTGTTCGCGCATGGTAACACTGCGTCCCGGGCTTTAAATAGTTACGCTATGTGTAAGTTTTAGGTAAATGAAAGGATATCTGGGTATACATTTGCGCATACAGTAAATTATTGAAACACTTTTCAGCCGCAAATGTACGCCAAGATAGTCTTTTATTTACCTAAAACTTACACGTAGCGTAACTATTTAAAGCCTGGGATGCAATGTTACCATGCGCGAACACCACAGGTGGGTGGGGAAAAAAAAACAGAATATAGGCTTGTCATATTTGCAAGGGAGAGCATTTTACCCATTTTTCTATATTTATTTTTTCTGTTTCTGAGAGAATTCGGGGCAAAAATGAAGACGATATATTAGGTACTTAAGTTGGAAAGATATATAAGATTTTCACTCCATGAATGTTTATATATTAAAGATTTTATTTGCACTAGGTAAGTGTCTAGGTACGTCTGCACGCTTGAACAATGTCCGACGGACAAACAATGTTACCAATTAACAATTGTCTGCCAGTCTTTGCCTTGTGAGCAGAGTAAAAGCAGTGGTATTGCAGCCTCATCTGGTACCACTGTTCGTTGCCAGATCTACTTCCAGCGTTTCAACGCTTATGACGTCATCCTGGTTCGCCTGTGATATAGTAACAATGTTTTTCCGCACCTTTACCGACAAGACACTTGCATACGCTTTTGTATGGTTAATTTGTGGATTATTATCGCGAGTCGCTATGGTTATTTTTTTTATAGCGTTCTTTTTGAGAAGTTAGGAAACCGTGAATTTACAATGGCATCTAGATATATATATATATATATATATATATATATATATATATATATATATATATATATATATATTATAACTTCAGGTGTTGACGGCACTCGTTCGGAAAAAAAAAAAAAATATATATATATATATATATATATATATATATATATATTATATATATATATATATATATTCAACACCTGAAGTTATCATTCACGCTTGAGATTTGAGATTGAATCTTCTTTGCCAGTGGACCGTCACTGCGCACGATCGCTACCATTTTTCTTGAGGAAAGTTGATTGACTGATTCGTCGCTTGTCATTCGCCGGAAGTGGTTCAGATATAAAGATGAGTATTATCCGTTCTACAGAGAGAGAGGAGCGCCTCAGTGGCGTGATTGGTATGGTCTTGGCTTGCCACCTTGGTGGCCGCGAGTTCGATTCTCGGACATTCCACTGAGGGGTGAGAGATGTGTATTTCTGGTGATAGAAGTTCACTCTCGACGTGGTTCGGAAGTCACTAAAGCCGTTGGTCCCATTGCTGAATAACCACTGGTTCCATGCAACCTAAAAACACCATCCAAACAAACAATACAGACAGAGAGAGATGAAAATACAGTCCTCATTCAAAGAACACATTGAGGTTTCAGTATGGCGAAATACCATCTATCATCTCTTTTTCTTTACTTATTTTTTAAGTACAGGGACCAGTAATGAACAACCTGACGCAGGGGTTCTTAACAGGGGGTATACATACCCCGTGGGGGTATGAGAACCTTGTGCTGGGGGTATGGGACTTGATCTCTGGATAATTGCATATTTAATTTTTAGCGTGTCAATGTGTGCATAGGCACATTTTATAAATAAATAGCTATATAAAACTAAGTGCTTTTAAAAAGATATCCTTGTATGTTCTAGTCCTAGACATTCATACCTAAAGTATGTTATGAAAGTAAGTAGATTAAGTTATAATTGTCAACAAATAGGACTTAAGTGGACTTACTGGGCAATTCGCTGGGGGTCTGGAGTCATCCAGAGGTTAAGAACCCCTGACCTAACGCTTGCATCTCTATCCCTAACCCAGCGGTACAAGGAAGTGAAGGAGGAAAGGAAAATAGAGGGTTACATTCCCAAAGGAAGCGAATCTCTCAGTTTCGGTGGAGATCTGAAGTAGGTCTTGACCATGATATTGAAGTGAAGTGTTGGAGTGTATCTTTATTTTGTTACTTTTAAAGTTGCCCCTGTTTTTATTAATTTTCTATAAAGAAAAACTATTGAGATGGCTGTTTTGTCTGTCCGTCCGCACTTTTTCTATCCGCCCTCAGACCTTAAAAGCTACCGAGGCTGGACGGCTGTAAATTGGTATGTTGATCACGCACCCTCCAACCATCAAACATATCAAATGGCAGCCCTCTAGCCTTGGTAGTTTTTTCATTTTATTTAAGGTTAAAGTTAAGTCATAATCGTGCGTCTGGCATGTAGGTGCCAACAACACAGAACATCATAGACCGCGGCAAAGAGTTTCATACAGAATTATATGCTGTACAGATGCACATTTTCACCGTTTTTTATAGATATATTTATTAAACTTGATGCATTCTTTCAAGCGAATATTTACTAGTCTATACCGAGCGCGCGTAATTAGTGCGATTGAAGTAATTAGCAAATGACTTCTTTCGTCTTTCCTTAGATTATTCCTCCACATTAATCTGCTGAGTTGCATTATTTTAATTAATCTCCCGTGTTCATGGGGAGTAAAGATTTATCTCCTTAACGCTGTCGATGTTTTACCTTGGCTGGTCTATACGAAGGCTTGGATTTAATTTCTGTTATGAATATTTGATCTCTCTTTCTCTCTCTCTCTCTCTCTCTCTCTCTTTATATATATATATATATATATATATATATATATATATATATACACACACACACATATATATATATATATATATATATATATACATATACATATATATATATACATATGCATATACATATACATATATATATATGCACATATATGTATTTATATTATATATATATATATATATATATATATATATATATGCATACAATATATATGTCAGACGCATCTGGGTTATTCATTGGAGACGCCACCAGACCATTGCGTTCAACGCACAGACATTACTTATGTTTTGCACTAACATTTTCTTTTTTAAAGCGTTACCTCCCATTATTCCAGATTGTCTTTATGCTTGCTTTCGTGTTGATATATTGCGCATAAAAACCGCAAGAAATACCGGACCCTACACTTCTTTTTGCGCTTTATTTGCTATGTGAAAGACCAAGACAAATGTCCTCTTTTGAGATGTTTTGACGCTGTGCGTCAGTCAGCATAGTGCCTCTCCGAAGTAATTGTTTGGTTTGCATTGCTGGAATTCATAACGGTCGCCCCTGCGTAGCATGGCGTGAAGAGTAGTGTTGCCATACTTCAAACTGCCTCTCAAAAACACCTCGAGACTCCTCATTTTAATTCACGTGATACGCCTCGTGTTCTCAGTACGTCACTTGGGAAGCACTAAAGGGCTCTAGCTCAATTATTGACTTAGTTTACTAACTGGAAATTGTATTGAAAGGCGCTATTTCCACGTAGATTCTACTAACTGCTGAAGGTAAAATCTGCATTGAAAAAAAGAAAGTGAAAGAGGGGATTTTGGTATGCGTCCCTAAAAACGGCCAATGGTGTAAAACTATTAGAGGTAAAGACCTAAACCAAGTCTCATTTAATAGCTTAAGAGTTTGTCAACAATATCCTAAGAAAAAAAAACCAAGTACGTTAGATTTTTTTCTTTTTTTTTTGCGTTTAGGATAAACTTTTTAACAATTTTCTGTTAAAATTTGACACCACTTGAGTCCCCCCAAACGGTCAGCTCCTCAGCGGCGTGGTTGGTATGGTATTAGCCTCCCACCTCGGTGGTCGCAGGTTCGATTCTCGGCCATTCCATTGAGGAGTGAGAGATGTGTATTTCTGGTGATAGAAGATCACTCTCGACGTGGTTCGGAAGTCACGCAAAGCCGTTGGTCCCGTTGCTGAATAACCACTGGTTCCATGCAACGGTTTAAAAGCACCATACAAAAAAATAAAAAAAATAAAACAGTCAAGACTCGGGAGATACGTTTATACCGTCTAAGAAAATGTTTATACCGTCTAAGAAACATTAGGGTTATAAGAAAATTCAGCTATCTCTGCCAGGTTTGTGTGCGTATGTGTGCAGATAAATTCAGACATTAAATGTTTATTTATGTATTTTAAGTATTGTCTGTGTGACAAAGAGGGGAAAAAAGAAAAAAGTTAGATATAAGGTACAGACTTGCATATGTAGATCCATATATTATGCAATACATATAGTTGTAGGAATACGTGTATGCGTCAAGTACAGGAGAGAGAGAGAGAGAGAGAGAGAGAGAGAGAGAGAGAGAGAGAGAGAGAGAGCATCGGAAATGGAGTTATGCTAAAGATAGCCTTGTCTCCGTGAAGTGCGGCAGTTAAATGAGAAGTTGCCTTAGTATTTTATACAGGGTGCTGTCAGTGTTGGCGACTTAACATGAATGATGACATTTTAGTCTCACGTGGTTTGATTGTTTATGCTGATGGAGACGAAACCTAGACTCTCCAAAGGAAACCATGGGAGAATGAAGGAGAAAATGTCAAAACCAAGGACGTGGATTACATATTTCTGCTCAGAGGGCCGCGTTCATCAGCATCTTGTCACATCAGTCTTGTATGTTAAATAGAATCCCGAATTCCTCTGCGCCGGTTGTTAGCCCGATTTCGATGACGCCTGATTATACAGTGTGGGACTCATTATCTCGGGACCTACCTGTCGTGTTCCGGTGCTTTTGGAGATGTCCATGATGAGGTTCGTCACTTCGGTTGTCAGTGGGATGGACTGTTTCTAAGGTAAAGTCTTACCAGCACTCGCAGGGAAGGGGAACAGAAAGTTCAGAGACACTGAGCTGTTGTCGATCATTTTCGCTTACTCGGGGAATAAGCCGTCAAACTACTTGTTGTTGTTGTTGTTGTTGTCGTTGTTGTTGTTGCTCGGGATGAAGGGAACGATCTATGGAAGAGCCTAAAAAGAATCTGAAAAAAGGTGTTTCGCGTTGAGTCAAAGATACAGGAATGTTATTTATGATTTATTTATTAGGATGGAAATGTAAAGAATAAGTAACGTGCATGTTAAACAGTACAGAACAGTTGACTCTCATAAATTGAAGGGTATTTATTTGAATTTTCGTTGGTAAAACAACGCTCTATTTAACTGTAGATTTTAACAGGTTTTAATTTACGGTAAAAGTCAGGAATATACTGTTTACAACTTATGCGTGAGGGAAAAATCTTGCACACGTCCCGAGTAAGCTGGAGGTCGGATCACGCTTTGTTCAAGACATGATCACTGTAACAGTATATGATATCTTCTTGATGGGGTAGTTTTACTTTTTGTCTGTCCCTGAATCATTGAAAAGACTTAAACTTAAACTTAGCGTTGGAATTTATTGTTAGGAAGCTTTCCACTCCTCTTTGTAGGGGCAGATTCCATATACATCCAGGTCTCTCTTTGCATTTTGAGATTATAGTACGAATTATATATATGTATACATACATATATATACATACATATATGTATATAGTATTGGTAATCTTCTTATGCACGAAGATATGGTAATTCGATTGTATCCCACATAGGAAAATGAAAATGGTATATCTCAGAAAATGCCCAACAGCTTCGTCCTAACAATGGACCTCTTCTTGGAGCGTTTATTCAGGAAAGCTCCAAGAAGAGGTCCATTGGAGGACGAAACTGTTGGGCATTTTCTGAGATATACCATTTTCATTTTCCTATGTGGAATACAATCGGAATACATATATATGTATACACATATGTAGACATTATAGAATGTATTCCATAGAAGTTATATCCTATCTTAAAACTTTGTTTTGTGTTCCACGTCGTCACAAGAACTGAATTTTGCGAACGACTTTAGCTCCGGACTTTCGGAGTCTTCAAAGCAGAAGTTCCTGGCTGACCAGACAACGATGACTGTATAGTAACTGTTCCTCGCTTACGAGTGGCATCGTTATCTTTTTACAGAGTTGTTTCTCAGCTGTATTTACATTGCAAGTTTATATTAGCACATATATCTTCATTCACTTTGTGTAGGTCAGTGCAAACATATCATTCCGCACAATTTCCAGGCGACTTCCCTATCTGACATCTGTTGGTTGGGAAGTCATGACGAACTGAAAGATTGCTATGCAAAGGCGCTTGAACAGGTCTTTAAATAAGCAGTTGCTCCTCGTCATATTTTGTCACTTGGTTTGTTTTGCCCCTGCTGCTGTCTTAGTTATGGGAGTGATTCGCGCAATTAAGTGATTTTCATTCTCTCTCTGTCTCTTTCGTTCATATGTTGCCTGGCGAACCATTTCATTAAAGATTTTTGCAGTGAGCGGTTAGTGCTATTTACTAGGAATAACGCTTATAATAATAAACATTGCTAATCTTGATCTTTCTCATTTTGCAGGTAAGTGCATCTACTGCACGTCAACCACATGGAACAACTATAAGGTTTGGTCTGCCATTTTATACATATTTACGCTACAGTTATAAATGAGTGCACTCATTATTGG
Source organism: Macrobrachium nipponense (assembly GCF_015104395.2). Lineage (NCBI taxonomy): Eukaryota > Metazoa > Arthropoda > Malacostraca > Decapoda > Palaemonidae > Macrobrachium > Macrobrachium nipponense. Next base: position 48,653,712 of record NC_061102.1, on the reverse strand, counting down.
TCTTGATTTATACTGTATTTCTCTAGGGAATGAGTTGTAATGGTAGCTAAAGGCTCCTTCATTGGTATATAAATGAATGTTTCCTAATGTCTGACATTTTCCACAAAATGCGGCTTTAATGGCATTGTAGATTTGTAGGTGATTTTGAAGTTTTAGGTAAGATTCCTTGCGGGGTTATTTCCTCGTTTCCAAGCTGATTGCAGTACGCTAGGATGGTTTGAAGGAAGACATCCTTCCTAGTACGTTTGCAAAGAGAATTAGTTTCGCTACGTAGATCGTCAAGTTACGGGAGCTGCTTCGAAGCAGGTTAATTTTTTTTTCGGTAATTTCACTAATTTTACTAAGATGAAAATCTGCGCAGATGATAACCACATTAAATTGGCGAATACGTTTGTCCATTCTTCTGGTCAAGTAATAATTGGCAGTGTTAGAATTATTTCCAGTAATCTTTGGTCAAGTAATAATTGGCGATGTTAGAATTATTTTCAGTAATCTTTGGTCAAAAAATAATTGGCAATGTTAGAATTATTCCCAGTAGTCTCGCTAAGTTGAAATCTTGCGTAGATGATAACCACTTTGAATTGACGGATGTATTTGTCCATTCTTCTGCTCAAGAATATTTGGCAATGTTTCAGTAATAATCTCGCTAAGTTGGAATTCTGCGTAGATGAAAACCCCATTACATTGACGGATGCATTTGTCCATTCTTCTGGTCAAGGAATAATTGGCAACAGATTAGAAGTGAAAAAGAGAACTTCACGGAGCCACCCAAGAAGAGAAAGGACCGGTGAAAGAATGGAATGTGGAGCTGGAAAGTGAATTTCTTTCTTGTGTTTCTTCTGGTATCTCTTCCAGATAAGCATCTGCCGAAGGCATCTCCGCTATGTAAGTTAGGGCATGGGCTCTGTAGGCCTAAAAAAAGAAACCCATTTCGTCTTGACATATTGACGAAGAGCGTGATCAGGTTTGAGTGAATTCGTGGTTATTTTTAGAGTTTTTTTCATTCAGAATGATTAAAATTTAATTGTGTATGAAAAGTGCCGTATTGAAGTTCTAGCTTGGCTTGGAATTACCTGTAATGGTACATATATAATCAGTATTTTGACAATAAGCTCAAATAAGGTGGGAATCCTTAAGCTCTTCATCTGTAGTTAATGTCGTGCTACCGATGTCTAAGACGTCAACAAAATCTATCTATCTATATAATATATACATATACATATATATATATATATATATATATATATATATATATATATATATATATCATGTCTGTATATATATATATATATATATATATATATTATATATATATATATATATATACAGACATGAACACCATTCGTTTTTATTCACCTCAAAAGATGTGGGAAGTTGAAGACCCAACAGCGGCAAAGAGCTGACGTCGAAATTCATAGTCATTTCTCATAAGAGCTTTGATTTAAAACGGAAAAGATCCACTTCTGTAATTCCCATACTCAGTCCTTATGCACGGGTTTTTGTTAACATTTTTCCCACGTTTGAGAGAGTCTAGTCTGCCTTTCCTATTTGAGACGCGAAGCGTCTCCCCTGTGGCCATTGTACTGTGAATCTTTCTCCGGTTCCAGGGTGTGGAATTTTAACAGTAAATTGACCGCCGGGTCGGAAGGAGTCCAGGTATAGGAAGGAGTGAAAGCGGCGGCTTCGTAGTTGAAAGAATAATATACGTACACGCTCGTTTCTTCTTCTTCCGTCAGCGCGAGGTTCGTCTTGCATTCCAGTTTGGTTTCTGTCTAATTGGATGTGTAGCGACTTCATTCACAGGCGGAAGTCGGCATCGAGACAACGAAAGTTAGCTGTGAGAGCGTAGTTTTATTTTTCTGTGTGTTCGCTTCGTGTCTGTTGTTTGTTCAGTCATATGTCATCTTAAACATTTAGTTTCAAGGCCTCTCCTTTCGGTGTTGTTTTGATCGATTGCGTCTGACTGTCATTTTGTCTGTTTACGAAAGCACCCTTCCCTCTGTGTCTGTTAGAATAGATTCTTTTATTTTTTTTTTTTAGTTTATATAATTATTTATTTATTTATTTTTTACGAATCCCAACCGTATATAGGCTTTGGCTTTCATTTGTGTGTTTACAAAAGCACCTTTCCCCTTTGTCTGTTAGAATAGACTCTGTCTTCTCTCTCTTTTTTTTTCTTTTTTTTTTTTACGAATCCCAAGTGTATAATATTATAAGCATTTCATCTCGTCACATGTCAGTCGTGACTGGGAGACGCTCACCCCCCCCCCCCCCCCCCCCTTCGGGAAGCGCCCTCCCAGCGACGGAGGTCAGAATGGTATCAGGAATGTCAAAATGTCAAGAGGTAACGCATCATTCCCGCGTCACGAGCCGCGTCGGCGGCGTCGCGTCGTCGTCGTCGCTTGCGGGCCATTTGAAAACAAGCGACTCAGATGTGATCACGGGTCTCCGCCGCTCTGTATCATTACGGAAAGGGGATTAGACGTTTCCGCATCTCTCTCTCTCTCTCTCTCTCTCTCTCTCTCTCTCTCTCTCTCCCCCTTTGCTGGAGGAATTAAATCGGTGGCACCACGGGCACCCCGTCTCTTTCGTGACCTGACCTGGAAAGGTTTGGTTGGGAATGTGACACTTATGCGTTAATTAAATGGTATTTCTTATATAAAAAAAATTCATTTTTAGTTTTTCTTGCTGGTTCATTTTCTTCATTTCTTGATTTTTATTTAATATTTATTTAATTATTTATTTATCTATTTATTTATTTATTTATTTATTGGACTTTATGATCTCGGAAGAGATATATAGTTTTTTCCTAGTGTACTTCTATGCGTTCTGTTCTGCGGTTATGAATTTGAGTAATGTATTTAAATCCCACCTCTCTCTCTCTCTCTCTCCCGCTCTCTCTCTCTCTCTTCGTCCTCTCAAAATCTCTCTCTCATCGTTCTCTCTCTCTCTCTCTCTCGTCTCTCTCTCTCTCTCTCTCTCTCTCTATTGAAATTTTCATGACACATTTTCCATATCGTGCATGAAGGCTCCCTTCACTAGTCACTCCTCTGATATTCTGCATATTTTATCTAATGTCGCAAATGGGGCATAAGGAGCTACACTACTGCAACAATTCTCTGTTGATTACGAAAACATTCCTATACCTGTCAAGTTCATTTTCTCCTTCCGCGATGGGTTATTTTGCGCATTCTTGTGTATACAGTGGTGTATGAATACATACACAAGGAAGCAAGGCGTCATTTGATCATTTTAGATATTATTGGCTTATTTAGTTTTATTATTATTATTATTATTATTATTATTATTATTATTATTCAGAAGATGAACCCTGTTCATATGGAAGAAGCCGTTGACTTGGAATTCGAACTTCCACAGAATATGATGTTCATTAAGAAAAAGTAAGAGGAGGTCAAGGACCATACATACAGAACAAGTAAAAGATGCCTCGAAGTTTCTTAATGCTGTATAAAACCATCAGCTACGACCGGTAGCTCTTCAGTTGCTTCTCTCATGCGGTAGAGTGAGGGTGCTGCTCACGCCTCCGGAAAGCGCTGCCAGATGCACGATCCTTAGCTAACTTTAACCTTAAATAAAATCAAAACGGCTGACGCTAGAGGGCTGAAATTTGCTGTGATTTGTGATTGGAGTGTGGATGATCAACATGCCAATTTGGAGCCCTCTAGCCTCAATAGATTTTTAAATCTGAGGGCAGACAGCAAAAAGTGCGGATGGGAGAAAGCCGGCACAATAATTTCCCGTTACAGATAATTGAAAAGTTACAGGAACTTCATCTTGCATTTGTCAGTACGTCAAATGTAATAAGGAATTTGGAATGATGTTACATCTGGTTTTTTGTTTCCCCGTAATTGCAAATACGAAAAGGTCAAAAATTTCGAAAATGTGACTCTGGAGAGAAAGAAAAAGGTCAGGCGAGGTCGAGATCCGGTTACCTGATGGGTTGGATTCTCAGATGTTTCTTTTTCACTTTGTAATTGAATTGGTTAAGAGTTTCCATCTTCATTTCGCTGTTTTTTCTAATCGGTATACTTTCCGTACATAAACGAGGCGTGATCCGACTTCCAGCTTACTCGGGAAGCGTGCAAGATTTTTCCCACACACATAAGTATTAACTGAACGTAAATTAACTCAAATCTACGGTCAAATCGATACTTGTTTCAACAACGAAAATTAAAATAAATACGCTATATTAGAAATAATTTTGCTGTACTATTTAACATGCACATTATTTATTTTTTAATTTTTAAAATTACCTATATATATATATATATATATATATATATATATAATATATATATATATTATTATATATGTATATATATATATGACGAATTCCACGAAGGGAAGAGAAACGACGGTGTACTGCCAGGCCTTTCGACTTCTTGTCCTGCACTTAGCTAAGTCTGCTAAGTAAAGGACAAGAGGTCGAAAGGCCTTGGAGTACTCCGTCGATTCTCTTCCCTTCGCGGAATTGGTCTTTATATGTATATGTATGTATGTATGTATGTATGTATGTATGTATGTATGTAAAAAGACGCAGGAATTTTAGGATAGGATATTTATGATTTATTCATTAGAATAAAAATGTAGAAAATAAATAATCCAGATGTCAAACAGTACTACAGAACATTTATTTCTAATAAAATATAGCGTATTTCTTTTAATTTTCGTTTTTGAAGCAAGTATCGATTTGATTGTAGATTTTAGCACGTTTTAATTAGCGTATGAATATATAAGAGAAACTTTTAAAGTGTCCCCTTCAGTTGTAGTGTTGATTTATCATTATAATTGCATTGCTTTGATGTATATGTACATAGATAAGTTCCCATAATGCTTGCCAATGAAGCGGCTTCCGTAGGGGAGTAGAGCCGTCAGTGGACCTCGATGCAGTGCAGTGTAGGCATTACTTGAGGTTCTATGCAGCGTGCCTCCGGCCCCTAGCTGCAACCTGGTTCGTTCCTTACTGCACCTCCTTTCATATTCTCTTCATGTTACTTTCCAGCCTCTCCTAACACTTGATTCATAGTGCAACTGCTTTGAGGTTTTCCTCCTGTTAAACCTTTCAAACCTTTTACTGTCAAGTTCCTTTTCAGCGTTGAATGACTTCATAGGTCCCAGTGCATTTGCCTTTGTCCTAAATTCTATATTCAACTCAACTCAACGAAGTGGCATCACCATCAATCTTTTAAACTGAGCCTCTCGTGAAGACACACCGCGAGATATTACCGTTTTCCTCAACGGTCAGGTCACAGCTGATCCTCCGGCTGAGGTCTTCAGCAGAAGGAGGTACAAGACCGGTGGGTGATAAGCTCTTTCGTCGAAGCGGCATTAGGTCGTGACACGCCGAGAAAAACCACACAAGCTATTATTACGCAGCCTCGGGAAGAACTGCCTGATCCATCATCGCTGTTTACACTTTCTCTGTCCCCTTGAGGTGTCCGACAGTCCGAGTCTCTCTAAAAAGCCGGCGGAGTTTTCGTTCACGCATGTGAACTGCTGAGCTAACTTCTTCTCGACTGGCAGCAGTCCTTTGTCTCGTCATTTTTGCTTGTTTGGAAAGCGAACTTTATGAACCGAGAGTCACAGACACAAAGGGTCATTTTTAGTGCCTTCGGTTGAGGCGAAAGATCTGGCACTCCATTGTTTCACATTCCACGTGGGCATAAGTTCTCATTATGTGTGATACCACATTGGCATATATATGTGTAATATATATGTGTGTATATATGTTTTGTCACGGGAGTGCCAATGTGATATGAAATACCAGAAACATTATGGCCACTTAAGGTTGTGAAACAATGGAATGCCAGACCTTTCGTCTTAATTTAAGACGTTGCAAATGGCCCTCTCTGTATTTCAAGAGAGCAAATGAATTTGTTATTCTGCTAAGACTTAAATGTTCTTATTACTCTGTCCTCGGTATGATATATACCTTGTGGAGAAATGGGATGACAGACAGACACAAAAAAAGTTTCATATACATACGTATACTATACGTCTCAAGTATAAAAGGTCCATTAAAAAACACTATATATATATATATATATATATATATATATATATATATATATATATATTATATATATATATGTGTGTGTGTGTGTGTGTGTGTGTGTGTGTGTGTGTGTGTGTGTGTAAACATTCATATAATCTGACCTTAATATACATCACGATTTCTTTAAACACTATAACGAAGTTTTTGTTTTTATTCTACCACAAAAACATTTTACATTGTTATTAGTACCTACATGACCTTCTTTTGTGTGGTGCCTTCAATGACATTCGCCATTTTTAGACGCTTTTGTACTGTGAATAGCTATGGTTTCTTTGCAACTCCTTCAACAATATTTTTTTTGTAATGAGGAATATTGCGTATTCGTGGGTATGTCAGGGTTGCTTTGTGGTATGGTGAGAATTTACGATTGTGTGTGTGTGTGTGTATATATATACATATATATATATATATATATATATATATATATATATATATATATATATATATATATATCTATATATATAGTATATATTATGCATGTAAATATAGCCTATATGGCAAACGAACAATTCTTCAACAGCTTAGTGGTCAAATGCTTTTATATTAATATTATTATTATTAATATTATTATTAATATTATTTATTGAAAAATAATGGCTATTTCAGCCGCGTTTATTTTCTATATACAAAATAAACGCGGCTGAAATAGCCATCATATTTTCAGTAAAACCTGTATTAATGAAGGTCTTCTTCTTCTTCTTCTTCTTCTTATTATTATTATTATTATTATTATTATTATTATTATTATTATTATTATTATTATTATATTATTATTATTATTTTATACCGACCGAAATACCTCGAATGTTTTGGTCTGCAATAAGATCGGAGTATAATAGGTACGTAGGTGAATCACAAAATAATTCCTGGGTTTTCTCAATTTTTTAAAAAATTTTATTTTTAGTCTAGGTCATATATTGATTTTGTCATATTTTATGGTCAACTCAATTCCGAGATGGCAGGTGGATTTTTAATCATTATTGGCGTATTCAATTTCGTCTCGTTAGTTCAAGATCTTTTAAATGATAAAGAAAATAGCTCGTCTTGTCTCTTTGTTTTGTTCTCGGCCGACCTCCCCCTCCCCCCTCCCCCCGCGGTTGCCATAAATTCCATTTAATTGTTGTTTTTTTTCCTGTTTGGAAGAGATCAGGGTTATTGAGATCATCTTACTTTTGCCTGTGGCCTTTTTTTATATGTCTGTTTATTTCTCTCTCTCTCTCTCTCTCTCTCTCTCTCTCTCTCTCTGTGTGTGTGTGTGTGTGTGTGTGCAAGTAGAAATTAATAATTTTCTTAACATCCTCTCTTTTCCATTGCATGAAAGCACCGATGTCTAAGCGGATATGGGTTATAATGCAAAATACAGAACTGTATCAGTTAATAATTCCCTATACTACTAATTGTATTATCGTAGTAATACAGGGTGTCCATAAAGTCCCAGTACCATTTTAAGTATTTATTGCCCAGAATGGTACTGGGACTTTATGGACACCCGTATAGGATTCAGTAGTTTTTTGAAATTTCAGAGAAAGTGAAGTTGATCTTTTTCAAGCTCTGTAAACAAGTACAGGACCTTCCCTGGTAAAAGCGGTACGCCATATCTTAAAAACTAACCATAGAATCTTCTTTTAAACAATCTCATTGTGTTTCCCTCATCCAGATTACTATGTGTGGCCATTCAAGATTAAACGTATCTTAACTCAACCTAACCTTAGGGGTATGGCACAAAAATAGCCGGCGCTGGTGCAGTACCAATATACATATCGGGTATTTTCTACCCGGATTAAGGATTAAGCTTTTATTTACTTGTGACGCCATTTTTAGCAGCCATAAATCGATCAGTCAATCTTTTATTTACGTTCGCTAAATTAGATTCTGTGAAGAAACAACCCCACTAAATATTTTACTGGTGAGTGATTTCTGTAAGGCTTTGCTTCTGAGAGACTGCTCTCTCTCTCTCTCTCTCTCTCTCTCTCTCTCTCTCTCTCTCTCTCTCTCTCTCTCTCTCTCTCTCTCTCTCTCTCTTCATGCGTGGGTGTGATGAGAGCTAGTTTTCTGTTCTTTCAGCCTTCACACAAAAGTCGCTTGAATGTTATTAGTTCTAACTGGAATAGTCGAGGTTATGTAAGATGCGTTATAAGATATAATGATATGTTTATTATCAACCAGGGTCAGTGGAAAACATAGTCTGATTTGCAGTA